>NC_089232.1:5949645-6202768 GCF_963924675.1 Phocoena phocoena | reverse complement strand
AGTCAGAGCTGAGAGATGGAGAGAGAGGATCCACAAGGCCCATGGGGTCCCGCCAAGCCAGCTGGAACAACCAGCCACTGAAACATTCCAGCAGGGAGCCAATAGACCCTCCTTTCAGCTTGAGCTACTTTAAGTTGGATTCCTCTCTCTCAATGCTAAAAAGCCCTGGCTGATGCATCCTGTCCTCCTATTTAGGGCGAAGAATGTAAGAGTGCCCACCTGCACCATGGTGGTTGTCAATCCTGATTATGCACCAAGATCACCTGTAGGGCTTTGGAAACAATGCAGAGTCTAAGTCCCAGCCCTGGAGATTCTGATTCGACTGGAGGGCGTCTGGGCATCCTTCTGTCTTAGTAAAGAAAGAATGAGAAACCAGGCACCTCAAGGAAAATCCAGGGCATCTCAGTTCCTGTGGGGAGAAGGAGGCTGGGCTGTCAACTGAAGTTAGGATATGGGAATCAAAATAGAAAACCCAAAAGTTTTCTTGTAAAGAAGTCAGAGGAGGGCCATCCTGTCGTCGTCTTTGTTTTACCTGGTGACACTCGGGCTCTTTTTGATAAGAATCGTGATCTTCCATTTGATGCAAACAGATCTAATTATAGCATCTTAAAAGTAAGAAACCATTCCTACCAACCCTTAATTCAGGTTCATGCTGAGTCTTAGCAGTGGTTACTCTCTCCCACTGGTGTCACCCCACCAAATGTCATTTGTGTGTGGGCACTTCCTGTTCGCGAGCCCCTCCCCCAGCCCCTGGAAGAGACCTGCCAACCCTTGCTGAACCGGTGTGTGTTGTCGTTCTCCATACGGTGGGGATTCTCCCCACCCCCTCCCCTCTCCTCTCCAAAGGGCACTGGCACTCCTGACAGCATCTTTGTTCAGCCAAACCCTTCTCATGTTTGAAGGAGAAAACAGGAAAGTCTTCTTTGCTGTCATCCTGTGTCAGATGAGGAAGGAGGAAGGATTTTGTTTCAGTTCAGGCCTGATTTGATTAGCCAGTGCTTGGAATGAATATCTTAAGGCTCGTTTTCCTTAAAACCAGCCCCAGCCATCCAGCACATGGGACTCAGCTTCTAAGCTGAAACCTGGGGTCCACTGTTATGATTCTACACCCAGTTCCAGTGTGTGTGGTTTTTCCCCGCACCAAGTAATTCTCTGACACCAACTGGGTGTTGTACAATTCTACTCAGTCTGACACTATTTACCAGAAAATGATGTCAGATCCTATAGATCAGGGGTCCCCAACCCCCAGGTCGCGGACTGGTAGCGGTCCTCGGCCTGTTAGGAACCAGGCCGCACAGCAGGAGGTGAGCGGCGGACAAGTGAGCAAAGCTTCTTCTGTATTTACAGCCGCTCCCCATCTCTTGCATTCCCCATCCCGCCAACCCGTCCATGGAAAAATTGTCTTCCACGAAACCAGTCACTGGTGCCAAAAAGTTTGGGGACCGCTGCTGTAGATTAAGAGCTCAGTCCTACAAGACCACCCCCCAACCCCTTCAGATGCCAGTTGCAAATCCAGGTCGTCACCTGTGCTTCTGACTATAGATTGGAGGTTCCAACCACCCCCTCCTTGGGTTCAGTTAATTTGCTGGAGCTGCTCACAGAGCTCAGAGAAACATTTTACTAACCAGGTTACTGGCGTGATATAAAGGGTACAACTTCTACCTGGAACAGACAGAGGGAAGCATTTATGCACAGGGCAAGGTTTGGGGAAGAAGCTGGGAGATTCCGTGCTCTCCAGTGCCTTCCTCTCCCCAAATCTCCATGTGTTCACCAAGCCAGAAGCTCTCCGCACCCCGACCTTTCGGGTTTTTCTGAAGGCTTCCTTACAGAGACTTGATTGATTCAATCATTGGCCATTGGTGACTGAACTCCAGCCCTTCCCCAGAGGTAGGGAGTTGGGACTGAAACTTCCAACTCTCTAATTACATGGTTGGTTCCAGTGACAACCAGCTTCTCTCCTTGGGTGCTTCCAAAAGTCACCTCATTAACATAACAAAAGATACCTTTAGCACTTAGGAAATTTCCAGGGTTTTAGGAGCTCTGTGCTAGGAAGGGGACAAAGACCAAATGTATATAATCACCATGTCACAGGGGTCTCGCCCTCACCCCTTCAGCCGTATCCAATCCTATGGTCAGCGCCTTCTTGCTCCAAACTCCCAGACTCCTCCATGATCGTGAACTCATGAGTGTAATTTCTAGGCACTGGCTTCAAGGGGAAGTCTCTCAAAGTGAGGTCAAGGGACTGTCCACACCCAATCCCTGGAGATGCTTGGTTTGAAAAAAAAAAAGAAAAAGAAGCCAGATTTGTATTCCTAGACCTCTCCCAGAGCAGTGGAATCAGACCCTCTGTGGAGCAGGGGCTGGGAATCTGCATTCCAAGGTGCAAAGTTTGAGCTTCTCCGTGGTAGCGGGGCCCCTGCCGCTCCTCCTTTCTCCTCTCCCGTGTTAAATACTGGAAATCAGACAGCTGGGCCCTGAGCCGGGCACCGGGAGGAAGCCGGGACCACTGCTGGTCTCCTGGGTGGGTGTCATGTGTTAGGAGACCAGGGCTGAAAGTCAAGAGGGGAAAATGGTTCTTCCACTAGGCTTGGCATTTTAGAAAACCCTGTTTCAAACACCCTGAATTTCGAGGCCTGAAAATAGTGATTATTTTTGCCCTCATTACCTTCTTTCCCTATTTAAAATGGAATCATTGTCAAAAGAAAACTGCAGCTCTGCACACCCGTGCCATAGCCTCACACAATAGACGCTAAAAATAGGGCTCTGCCTCTGAGCTCGGCGAAACCCTGCAAAATGAAATATATATACACAGGCGTATTACCGGAGGTCCGTCCTGTCTTGTCTACTGACATGCATTTTGCCTTCTCTTTCCCCAAAATAGCTTCTCCTTCTTGTCCGGATGACCTCCTTTTCCTGATGTGCACTGGTCAGCGGGCAGTACGGGCCTGAACTGGCCCCCTTGGCCACTCTTCTTGGGTTTTCTATTTGGATTCCTGATCTAGTTAACTGGGGACAGAGCCCATCCATCTGGAACCTTCTTGGCAAACATCAGCCTTGCCCACAGCTGTGATGACACCATCCCATCCTGCCCACCCTCACAAGAGCCCGGGAGGTGAAAAGCGCTTGGAGATTGACTTGAACTTGGGCCTAGCCGGTGGCTGCCCAGGGTCAGAGCAGGAGCCAGGTGCTGAGAGGCGGGTGGAAGGGAGGGGGCCACACAGCGGAGCACCTGGAAAGGCGGATTACTACCTGGAAGCCCCAGATCAAGCCGGTGTCTGGAGAGCGGGAATTTCACTCGGGCAGACATATTGCTGCCTTGGCGTTCGGCAGATCCTAACACCCGAAATAGCACGACTTTTTTTCGATTCCTCCTGGCATCTGCCCACAGCACCCACACCCAGGAAATGGGGGGTGGGGTCTGTTTGGACCCACTGCAGTGAGCTAGAACCACTTCACTCGCTTGGGAAATGAATGCGGTGCGGCCCAGGGCAGGGCTTTCACGGAATGCGTTCGTTCTCTCGGGCTTTTCCTTCTGTGACTGGAGCCCTGCTGTCGGTGTCCCGTGTGCTGTCACACACACCCTGGTGGGGCTCTCCATCCCCCACTAATGTGAACCCGTCCCCATCAGCTCCACAGCTCCTGACCCGGCGTCTAGAAGCTGACGTGTCCCTTTCCCGCTCCCGGGCCAGGTGTCCCGTCACCTCCGCAGCCTCCCCTGCATCTGGACCGGGTTTTCTTTTTTTTTTTTTTTAACATCTTTATTGGGGTATAATTGCTTTACAATGGTGTGTTAGTTTCTGCTTTATAACAAAGTGAATCAGTTATACATATAGATATGTTCCCATATCTCTTCCCTCTTGCATCTCCGTCCCTCCCACCCTCCCTATCCCACCCCTCTAGGTGGTCATAAAGCACCGAGCTGATCTCCCTGTGCTATGCGGCTGCTTCCCACTAGCTATCTACCTTACGTTTGTTTTCTTGTCTCTGCAGTACCACCCTGAGCGGCTCTCGTTTGCTCTGTGAAGCGGGCTGAGCAGCCCAGGGCTGACACCCCTGCGGTGTCTTATTCTGCTGAAAAGCCGAGGTCAGTCATGTTAACCTCAGACTTTTCCAGTATCACCTTCTCTGGGCCCCTCTGGGTGCGCTGTCTCTTGGGCACCAACAGCTGTGTTCCAGAAAAGTGACGTGTGAGAGGGATTTTCTAAATCTGACCTTGTGCTGAAAGCAAATAATGATCTTAATAGTTGCAGAAGTTCCGTTTTCGGGCCTAATTCTCTGAAGCTGCAGCTCACCTGCAAATTTTTAGTGGCTTTCCAGAGACCCGCACAGTCACATATACGCGGATTCTCTCAGTTACCCCTGCTGTATGAGAAGCCACTCAGATCTACTGGCTGAAAGTAACCATTTTATTATTTCTCATGACTCAGTGGGTTGACTGGGGCTCCGCTGGAGGTTTCCTCTGCTTGTCTTGCGTGGGGTCTCTCATGGGCTTGCAGTCAGATGGCTGGGACGTCCAGCGTGCCTCTGCTCTGGTGCTTTGCCGGGCTGGCTGGAAGGCTGTGGCCTCTTGTTTAACTCACGTGGTCTTTCCACGTGCCTGGCTTGAGTGTCTTCACAGCATGGCGGCTGGTTCCCAAGGACAAGCCCCACTTTGCAAGCCTCTGCTTTCATCCCTCTTGCTGACGACCCTTTGCCCAAAGCAAGTCACATGGCCAAGCCCAGGGACATCGTGGACAGTTCCAGCGGGCAGTGATCCCTTGGAGCCAGAAATGTAAACCGTCCACCCCACCAGTTATTCCACTGAGGCAGCCCCCTCAGGGATAACCAACTCTGACATACATGCAACACCTTAAGCAAATCGTGGTGTCTGCTTTTCACAGAGAGGAAACTGGAACAAATAGAGAGCCATTCAGTGTAAAAGGAGGAGCTGACCAGCTCTCCCTAACAGGCAAATTCTCATTAACGCCAAAGGAAATTGGAGCACTGTTTTGGTCTGTTTCTTTTGGTCATTTTGGTTTTCCTAACTTTTTAAAATAACACTTTAATTAAAAAAAAATGTGCAGACATCATGGTTCATTGTTTACAATTCTTCCAGTCACTGGATTTCATTGATAGTAACTACATCACCTCTAGCCCACAATCTTCCCTCACACTTCCTTCCCCTGAGAAACAAGACCACCACGTCGGCTGGCGAATCCCCCGCTTCTCCTGCACATATGTCTCCCCTCAGAGGGCTGTGTCTGTCATCAGATGCCGGTCTCGCCCTCTGTGTCCCCAAGACAGAAAACATCTAGTTGTTCCACACGTGCCCTGCCTCGGCCCTGAGTATCCGTGATGTCTAGAAACCAGCACTTTAAACACTTAAATCAGCAGGAGGATTTGTTTTGTTTCGTTTTGTTTTGAAGAGACGTGATTCACTGTTTTGGAGACCAGCAGATAATAAGTTTGAACTTCAAAATCTCAGAAAGTAGATTCAAGGGACATTACTTTGAATGATAGTAATAGACAAGAATTCAAGACATGGAGTATAACATGAAATAGCAACCGGTTTGCAAGGCAGAAATAGACACAGATGTAGAGAACAAATGTATGGACACCAAGGGGGGAAATCAGGGGGGTTGGTGGTGGGATGAATTGGGAGATTGGGATTGACATATATACACTGATATGTGTAAAATAGATAACTAATAAGAACCTGCTGTATAGCACGGGGAACTCCACTTCGCTGTACAGTAGAAACTAACACAACATTGTAAAACAACCATAACCCGATTAAAAAACAAAAACAGAAAATAGCACAAGAGCAAGATGGAGCTGAAGAAGTAATTTTTTTAAAAACTTTTTCTTAAGGAAAATTTGAAATATTTATATAAGTAGCCAGAATAGTGTGATGAACTGTCAGGTGCTCGTGATCTAGCTTCAGTAATTACCAGTTTGTAGCCAATCTTCGTTCACTTTCACCTCCACCTGCTGTCTCCAGTCAGGTAAGTTTGAGGCACAGCCCAGACATCACATCATTACATCTGTAACTAGTTCAGTGAATCTCAAAATAATTATGCTGAGGGAAGGGAGCTAGACAAAAAGAATATATACTCTATGATTCTATTTATTTAAAATTCTAGAATGTACAAACAAATTTATATTGACAGAAATTAGATCGGTTATTGGGGACAGGAATGGAGAGAAAAGACGGAGATGATTACAAAAGAACCTCAGAAACTTCTGGGGGTGATGGATATGCTCATTATCTAGTTTGTGGTGATGGTTTCACAGGTGGCTACCTACGTCACAACTCGCCAAATTTCACATTTTAAATATGTGCTGTTTATTGTACATTAATTGTACCTTCATAAATCTATCTTATCACATTAGGGTTGAAGTTTGGGTTTAAAAATAAGCAGAGTTTAAAAATTGAGTTAGATGTTTAAAATCATTTGTTTTCTTCTTTCTATTTTTATTAACATAAATATTTAAGGATATACATTTTCCTTTGAGGCTTGCTTCAGCTATAATTCACAGGTTCTGTTGTATAGTTTTTTTAATTGTCATTGACCTAATAGTTGTTTAGGAGAGAGTTGTTTATCTTTTTTAAAATTTCAGATAGAAGAATCTCTTCTATTGCTCTATTTTGTAATCGATGTCTAGGGTGAGCAGATGATCAGAGGATTTTGCCCAGTACTGTTCCTACTTTTGGGAATTAGTTAAGATTTTCAGTATGGCCTATTATGTTATCAGTTTTCACTGACCCTTGAAGAGCAGGTAAATTCTCCATTTTCAGGAGATAGATTCTGACATGTATCAGTCAGATCAACACTCTTAATTTTTACTTATTTTTGCTACCTGATATAAATTCTGGCGTGAATGAATACAATTGAAAAGTTTCCCACCACAGTGCGTTTCTGTTTCTGCTTATCTCTTTTCTAGCTTCTGCCTCATGGATATTGCTGCTACGTGATTTTACACGTAGATCTTCATCAACTCCTCTGTCTCCATTGTGTGACGTACCCCTTAGTGTCCTCCGCCCCATATAATGATTTTTATCATGAGTTTCCCTTTCTTTGAAGGCAGTCTGACAACACGTGCTTTCTTTTGGTTTGTGCTTGCCCAGTACACCGTGTCCATCCTCTTCATTTTGAAATGTTATGTTCACTGTTTTAGATATGTTGTGTTTAAACAGCATAGAATTGGATTGTGCTTTATGATGTAAGCCCATTTATATGAGTTAATCCCATTTATGTCTGTTGATGTTATAGATGAGTTTGGTTATTTTTTTGGCTGCGTTGGGTCTCTTCGTTTCTGTGCGCAGACTTTCTTCAGTCGCGGCAAGCTGGGGCTACTCTTTGTCGTGGTGCGCAGGCTTCTCATTGCGGTGCCTTCTCTAGCTGCGGAGCACAGGCTCCAGGAGCGTGGGCTTCAGTAGTTGCAGCATGCAGGCTCAGTAGTTATGGCTCGCAGGCTCTAGAGCACAGGATCAGTAGTTGTGGCGCACAGGCTTAGTTGCTCTGCAGCATGTGGGATCTTCCTGGACCAGGGCTCGAACCCGTGTCCCCTGCATTGGCAGGCAGATTCTTAACCACTGCGCCACCAGGGAAGTCCTGTGATAGATGAGTTTTATCGTATATCTGTTATATTATTTTGTTCCCTGAATATATTGTTTTAAAATGTTTCCATATAAGGTCTATTTGTTTCCTGAGGGGTAGGGGGTCAGGGTGAGGTAATAAAGAGAAGGGAGTGGAGGAGAAAAGTCCTCAAAAGAAGAGAAGTTCTGGTATTTAGAAAGATTTGTAATGTCATTCTATTGATTATCTTTATAATCACATCATCATATAACCCCCTCAGACATCTGCTTTTTAAGCAGTATTGAACAATGATAAAATTAGTATGTACTTTCTTCCCTTTCTCCTGCCATTCCTCCACTTCCTGACTTTACTCAATAACATTATCTATCAGTTTTTACTTTGGACTCTGTGGGATAGGGAGGGTGGGAGGGAGACGCAAGAGGGAGGAGATATGGGGCTATATGTACATGTATAGCTGGCTCACTTTGTTATACAGCAGAAACTAACACAACATTGTAAAGCAATTATACTCCAATAAAGATGTTAAAAAATTTATATGTCTACTATTTGATTCTTTAGTTTTAAATTCTTTCCTTTGTCTCCCTGGTTTTGTAGGTATGGCAGTTATCAACTTCCTGTCATCTTTACTCGTTTCCCACCCCAGTTTTTATGATTTGTACTATTTCTGCATTGTCAGAGTACATAACCTTTACATTCTGTGTTGTTACTCTAATCGTCACATTACATTTGCTCTTGGATCTAAACTCAATATAATCAATGCTTACGGTGAGACTTCAGGCTAAAGTTTCCGTAGTTGACTCTCAGTGGGCCGAAGTTCATTTTCTGGTCTTTTCCTCAAGAAGGGCTCATGGGAACCATGTTTTCTGAGTTCTTGAATGTTCAAGTGGTTTGCTCTAGCCTTTAGAATTGTCTAACAGCTTGGATGATATAAACATTTTGGTTTACACTTTCCTTAAATATCTTCTAAATGTTGCTCTATTCCCTTCTAATGTGAAATGCTGTTTTTGTGAGGTCTGAGTTCCACCTGATTTTTTCACTCCTTGTAAGTGACTTGATTTTTTTATGCTTTACTGCCCAAAGGATACCTTCTTTAAGTCCAGTAACTTGAGTAGGCATGTCTTATGGGGTAACTGTCCTGAATCAGGTTTCCCTAGTAAGTGTTGTGAACGTTCAATAAGTAGATTCAAGTCTTGTTTTATTTTAGGAAATGTTTTGAGTTATATTTAAAAATATTTGTTACATTGCATTGCTTTGATCTCTTCAGGGACTCCAGTTTTGCGTATGTTGGTTTTCCTTAGACTTCCTGCCGTCATTGTCATTTTCTCTCTAATCCTTTTAAACTCCTTAACTCTATTTCATTTAGTTTGCATTTCACATTTCTGTCCTTTGCATCCCTTACAGTGTTTTCTGCAGTGACTCTGCTCCCTTTTTCTCCTTCCAGTTTTGTCTTCATTTGTGTGACGGCTTTATTTTTTTCTACTTCTTTTCTGAGTCTTCTAGTCCTACTTTATCACCTTGCATTGCCTTGTCATCTTTTGAGTTCCTGCTTTTGTGCTTTGTGGTTTTCCTTCAGAGAGAAAATTGTTTTGTTAAGGTTTTTTTTTTGTTCTGTTTTGCTTCTAATTCATGGTGAAATGTTTGATCGTAATTTTCTGTCTTCCGGGCTGTATTTTTCTGGTGCGTGTTCTTCTGTTGACATGATTTGCTGCTCTTTGTGTCTTACGTTTTATCAAAAGTATTCTGTTTCCTTTTTCATTACATATAGAGCATATGGGTTGAACTTTCCTAAATACAGCTTGTTTTGCAAGAAGTTCTAACCAGAGGTGGGGCAAGCTTTCTAGAATTCTTAAACCCAAAGGATCTCTCTTTCTCTGTTTCCACAGAGATGGACTGCTTTCTGAAAATATTGTGTGACTCTCTATAGGGTTCTGCCTCTTCAGCTTCTCTGAATCAGACCTGGTCCACAAGGGCTCCTGCTGCCCGTCTTAGGACTTCCAGGTCCTTCACCAGCCAGCGCAAACAAGGGAAGATGAGCACCCCACCTTCAGGAAGTGTAGTTGTGCTCGCACTTTCTAAGCCCCACTGCCACGAGCCCCTAGACACTCCTGTAACTCTTCCTGTGAGGTTTCTGCTCTTGGCAGCCCTTACACATGTTTTAGAGGCTACAGATTGTATCCATCTCTAAATATCAGTGCAAATTAAACTCCTTGAAGCTGTGTATGATTTCCACGAGGAGAAATAAGCACCACCACCGTGCTCATTTCCAAATCTGATAATTTGGGGGAGTCAACGCTAAGCTTCCACGCTCTCCTTCTCGAGGCATTTAGCCAGGTGCTGCTTGAGGCATGATGGGGGTCCAGTCTTCCTCCATCACTCTCCTTCCCCATCTCTGACTCTGGTAGCCCTGTTCCAGCAGGTAATGTGGTAATGTACATTAGTGAGAAGGACAGTCAGTGGAGACAACCAGAAGTGGTGGGAGCTTTAGCGAAGTGGAGAACACATGTGCCATCCAAAAGCCATCCATATCAACTAAGGGGAAACATGCACGCACACACACACACACACACACACACACACACACACACACACAGAGAACACACAGAACACATCGGCAGGCCCCTGGTGTGCCACCTGGTCTGGACTGTCTCTAGGGTCCTGCTCTGCTCTCCTGCATTAAGAATCCTCACCATGACTGCATACTGTCTTGGTGGCTTCTCTGCCCCGCACCAACCCCAAGGCCATCCTTCATGCTTACTTTCTCTGGTCACAATGAGTTTGTGAAGACACCTTGTTTTTTCCACCTACCCTACCACCCCACATTTTGCCCTGCTCCAGTCCCATCTCATTCCCTTTAACAGGTACCTTCCTATCACGCAAGGCCTTAACCCAAGCAGCTCTGTGCAGGCTGGAGTTGTCCTGGGTGCACGCACCACCCCAGGGGCTCTGGTTGATTCCAGAGTTAGACTGTGGCCACCCCGACCTTCCAGTGCCCAGGCCCACATGTGGAGTGAGGAGACATTGGCGTGGGCCAGCCCTGTGCAGAGAGAGAAGGCTGGGTGAGCTTCCAGAAGGGGACAGGGATGCTAACATGACAGAGCGGCCTGGGTGGGCCCAAAGGAGAGCTGAGGACAGGCCCGGGAGAGGAGGCCAGTGCCCCTGCATGTCATCTGGGGCCCTGCACGGGGATTTCCAGGCTGCTGTGAAGCTCCAACAGCTCTGGAACAAAGTTGGAATGTTGTTGGAGAACAGCCTTGTCAGGACTAGGGGCCAAGTGTTCTTGGACACTTACCAGCAATAAACAGACTGCCATGAAATAGATCAAGAATGCTTTCCAATTAGGACAGTTGTGTGGGTTTAAAAAAATTTTTTTTCCTGAAGTAAGAAAGGGAACAAAATGCAAAAATCTGTTCTTTTCTTCCAAAAGTCTTTAAGTAGCAAATAAGCAAGGTGTCAGGACTGGGAAAACCTTCTGTCTAGGCTCCGAGTAAATGAACTTGCCTTTTGATAAAGAGCTTGAGTTAAAATTAAACAGATACATATGCATTACTTGCGATAGAATGATCCTGCATGTGGCGCCGTAAAAAGAAATCTGAACATTTTTCTGAGTAGGGCAAGCACAGAGACTCAGACAACAGTGCCTCCTCCAGAAATCCATAAACAGCCCTCTCCATCCACAGCAGAGGAAGTTTCTCAGAGTGCCCACCAAATGTCCTCCTGATCTTAAAACAGATGGCCCAGGCCTTTCCCTGGGCGCTTCCAGACAAAGCCACTTAGGCTGCTCCTAGAGACAAAGCCAACATCCAAGACAAAGTCAAGTATCTAGGACTGCTGTGCCTACCCCAGGTCCACCCCCATCCCTGGTGGTGTCTTCAAAGTCTGCAGAAACGTCTCCGGTCCTTATACCAATTGCCTGTGTTGGCCCATTTTATTGTAAATTTGAATCCAGTTTCAAATTCCAATTTAGATCCTGTGTTCTCAAGACATAGAATGGTGCCAGGCTCATGGTTCACGCTCAGCATACATCTGGAGATGATAGAGGATGTTGTTATAACTTCACGTAGTAGATTTAGGAGAACTATGGAAACTTTGAAAGCATTTCTAACACACATTGCTTGGCTGTGGGAGATGGGTAAAGTAAAGACAATGAACCATCATTTAGGCCAGTAGTTCTCATCGCTTTCTGGTCTTAGGATTCCTTGATACCACTAAAAGTTATTAGCAGAAACTAACACACCATTGTAAAACAATTATACTCCAGTAAAGATGTTAAAAAAAAAAAAAAGTTTATTGAGGACTCCAAAGAGCTTTCGCTTATAAGGGTTACATATATTGCTAATACAGAAAATAAAACTAAGAAGATTCTAAACTATTCTTAATTTATTTAAAAACGATAATGATAAACTCATTGCATATTAACAGAACATTTTTCCTTAGGAGAAATAAAACCAAAAATAGTGGGAAAAGTGGCATTGTTTTACATTTATCAAAAACAAAAAAGAGAGCTTCCCTGGTGGCGCAGTGGTTGAGAGTCCTCCTGCCAATGCAGGGGACACAGGTTCGTGCCCCGGTCCGGGAAAATCCCACATGCCGCGGAGCAGCTGGGCCCATGAGCCATGGCCACTGAGCCTGCGCGTCCGGAGCCTGTGCTCCGCAACCGGAGAGGCCACAACAGTGAGAGGCCCACGTACCGCAAAAAAAAAAAGAATGAAACTCATGCCTTGCTGTTGCATCCTGTCTTCTAACTTCCTTTCCTTTCCTC
This sequence comes from Phocoena phocoena, assembly GCF_963924675.1. NCBI lineage: Eukaryota > Metazoa > Chordata > Mammalia > Artiodactyla > Phocoenidae > Phocoena > Phocoena phocoena. Next base: position 6,190,429 of record NC_089232.1, on the reverse strand, counting down.
TTTCCAACCGTAGTTGACTCTGAAAACCCGATCTCAGGGAGATCAGCTTTCTCAACATGGCCACAGGTATTGCCCAGCAGAAGGCCATCAACAACCTTAGGGAGGGCTCTTGGGGTGCTTGGGTGACACCCCAGCCCTTCACTCTGTAGAAGAAAGGGCCCTGTCAGGTTGACTCAAGGGATACTGGCAGATACTAGAAACAGTCTGAGCAACGCAGACTCAGGAAGATAAATCACTTTTGCAGTGAACCCCTCACCGAGGGCAAGCTGTCTAGAAGTATGGTGGCAGGAGGTTGTCCGCCCCTGACCCCTGAATGAGTCACAGGGAGCGGACCACCCCGTGCATTTTTCTTTCACACACTTGCCTGTGTCATGACCCCCACATTCTTATTCATTGCTTGTCTAAGTAGACAGACCACTTGAACCTCACTGTAGGGTCTGGACTGACTGGGCCCAGGGAAGGGAGGTGTCCTGTAACATCACACACGGAGGTGAGGAAGAAACCAAGCGCCCCAGGGCCACTGGTGCAGAGCACAACTTCTTTGTCCCTGAGCAGTGCCATGGAATTGGATTTTCCCCCCGAAACCGCAACGCAGTCAGGCCCCAAAGATAAGACCATCTGCTTGACACATGGACCCCCAGTTCCATATTGTGTGCCTTCTGCCCTTCAGGGGCCCCACCCTGTCCCCAACCCCCTCCCTCCGCCTGGCAGCTTTGCCCTTTAGCATCTGGGTTTTTTTTTGTTTTTTTTGCGGTATGTGGGCCTCTCACTGTTGTGGCCTCTCCCGTTGCAGAGCACAGGCTCCGGACACGCAGGCTCAGCGGCCATGGCTCACGGGCCCAGCCGCTCCGCGGCATGTGGGATCTTCCCGGACCGGGGCACGAACCCGTGTCCCCTGCATCGGCAGGCAGATTCTCAACCACTGCGCCACCAGGGAAGCCCGCATCTGGCATTTTTGCAAGTAGAAACGCCCACCAGGTGTCACAGGCACTGGCTATCTTCTCCTATTGGTCCCCCTTCTCAGAAGCACAGTTTGGCTCATTTATACTTTTCCTCTGTGTGCCTGGTGATGACTCCGCCCTCCCCTGACACCATTCTCATCCCTTCCTTGCTACTCGTGCAGGAGTGGCCCATGGGATGGATCTCAACTAAAACCTTTGGTCAACAGTGTGAAAGTCTTCAAGCACAGGGAGGTGCTTCCCAACTAGCTGTGGGAAAGCCAGAGGCCCTTTTTCAACTGCCCAAGCCTCTCCAAACATCGGTGCAGCTCCCTGGGAAGCAACATTAACTCTTGTTCCTGGAGTACCGCGTGGGAGCTGGGTGGGATGCTGGGAGATGATAGAAAATATATATTTGTCTCTGCCCCCGGTTCCTGGCACAGAGCTCCTAAAACTCTTGTAATTTCCTAAGTGATAAAAACACTAGCATCTTTTGTTCTAATGAGGCAACTCTGAGTGGGCTCCTAGAAGGGGGCTGGTCCTGGAAAGACCAAGGCATGATTAGAAGCTTGGAGTTTTCAGCCCCACCCCATCCACCAGAGAGGGGGTGGAAATGGAGTTAATGATGGATCATGCCCGCGTGAGGAAGCCTCCATACAATCCCAATAGTAGGGGGTTCAGAGAGCTTCCAGGTTGGCAAATATATCCACACTGGGAGGGTGATACACCCCCATTTTCCCCCAGACCTCGCCCTGTGTATCTCTTCATCTGGCTGGTCACCTGTATCCTTTATCATATCCTTTAATAGACTGGTAAACATAAGTAGGCGTTTCCCTGAGTTCTGTGAGCCACTCTAGCAAATTAATTGAACCTGAGGAGGAGGTCATGGGACTCTGATTTGTAGCCAAATGGGACAGAAACTGTGAGGAACCTGGAGGCCTGTGACTTGCAACTGGCATCTGAAGTGGGTGGGAACAGTCTTGGGGGCGCTGAGCCCATACCTATGGGATCTGACACTCTCTCCAGGTATTGTGTCAGAACTAAGTTAAATTGTAGGACACCCAGCTGCTGTCACAGAGGATTGTTCAATGTGGGGAAACCCTGCAACCCGCTGCTCTCGGAAGTGTCGTGAGTGTCCTGTGTGAGCAGTAAGGGAGACTCACAGAAAGAGAAACACAGAAGGACGTGGAAAACTGGGATATGCGCTACAGAGGAGACTTCTTCCTCTCTAGATGCATTTGTGATTTGCGTGATGTGTCCATTTCAGAGAGATCTGCCAGGAATGTTCAGGGGACTTGATTAATTTTGACCAAGTTTGGTATTTACTTTAAGTTCCATTAAATCTACCACCTCGAAATATAATTTGCTTAATTAGGAATCTGCAAAAGGGTTTTTTTAATGGGTTTTAGTGCATTTCCAGGATGTTAAGAAGGCAAGAGCTCTGAGTGACAGCAGCTGTGGGCGCTTTGTGACGCAGTTATTATTTCCATTGTTAAAACCCCACTCATTGTCGTCATAGGGAGACCATTCAAACCTTGCTGTGAAGGGGACACAGGGTACCACACAGTCCTCCAAGACAGAGCTTCTAAACTTTTATAACGCAGGCCCCTTCTTGTGAATGGACAAATCTCACCCTGTTCCCACCCCACCCTCAAATCCTGAAAGGTCCCCAGCTGAAACTCACTATACATTTGCTACTTCCTTCACCCAAAAAACTTCTCTTGAGCTTTACTTTGGGTTGTTTACACTGCAACGACTAATAGCTTTTAAAACCTACTTTGTAATACTATATGTTTCTGTAATGTTGACTAGGCTTTTTTCACACCAGCATACGTGGCTCCTTCCATGTCCCTGACTGGGATGAAATCTGCGGGTAGACACCCTCCTCCTAGACAATCTCTGCTCTAAGAAACAACTTCCTGAGAGCAGAGAGTCAGGGCTTTCCGTGTTGGTTTTGCAGATGTTTAAGCCTGGACCACCACCGCTTTCTGCAGGGACACAGGAGGGTAAGGGAACATTGGGGCTTGACGTGGGGTAGTAGCCGTTGACAACACCATCGAATTTCCTGGAACAGTTGACTTGGGAAAATCATCAGCAAATTAGACACATTAGAATGGGGGCGAGTTACCCAGGGCCGCTGGACCACTCCAGCCCACCCCACTTCTCCCTGCTGCCTGGGTTTTAGTTTCAGGATGAAAGGTTAGAAACATGCGCAGATGCTGTGTCATCAGCAACCTTTTCATTGTCAATGTTCTCATCCGTATTTGCAGGGATCAGTTGTTGCCGCCATCACCAACTACCTCAACACTCAGTGGCTTAAAGAAATATTGATTTACTGTTACTCACAGCTGAGTAGTCCATACCTTTTATTTACCGATGCTTTGATGTCTGGGGCCTCCTCGCTGACCCTGCAGGGACCGCCCCTCCCAGGTTGGCTAATTCCTAGAGACAGCAGGTGACTCACCTGCATGTGTACCTTTCACATGCAAACCAACCGATCCAGAGCCCACATCCTAACCGCCACCTTTAGGGGGCTCCCACACTCTGGGCCACTGTCCTCTGTCCTAACCACCACGGGGCCAGGTACCAGACAACTAGGGACAGCCCTAATGCCCCAGAGCCCGCTGAAATGATTGGGACTGGCGAATCCTAAGCTGGATTACCCCGCCTCAGTCCTCCTTCCGTGGAAACCACAGTACGGCCTCTTGCTCACGTCCCCCCGACTCCTGACTGACCCTGGTGCTTTCCCATGTGGCCCCACCATCGTGTGGTGGGCCCCCTTCTCTTGGGATCTGTAAGTATAACAAACTTTCTTTTCAGTGGCAGTCTTCTCCCGCTCTGTTTGCCTCACCGTACCTGAACCATAGTACAACCTATATTTTATAAATCTACAGTTTACAAGTCAGTGAGGCAGCCCTTCTGGACTCAGTAGAGCACCTGCAGTCAGCCATGGGTCCAGCAGACAGCTCTGCCGGTCTTGACTGCACTGCCATGTTTGTTTGGGGATTAGCTGCTTTCTGGCTGTAAGCTTCTAGAATGTCCATGGCTGGGCCAGCTGGGCTCTCCCTCCTAAGGTCTCTCTCCCTCCAGCAGGCCAGCCTGGACCTGGTCACGGGGCAGTGGCAGGGAGTCAAGGGAGTAGACCGGGCAGGACCTCTTCCAGCCTCAGCTTGGAACGGGCACACAGCACTTTCCCTGCGTCCTGTTGGCCAAAGCAATCACAGAGCAGCCTAGATTCCAGGGGGAAAGAAATAGACTCTACCGTTTGATGAAGGGGCAGCAGTGTCACATTGAAAATGGCCTGGACACGGTGGAGACATTTGCCAATCACTCCACCACCACGTTCCTCTGCTCAAAAGAACAAAATCTCTAAATACAATTCTCCCTCGTGGACTCAAATAAAGCTATTGACATTTTAAATTAAAAAAGAAAAAAGGAGGAGGCGGCCTGTGTGTGAACAGTTCTTCACTGTTCCATTAGAACTAGAAATCGTCTCAGTGGGTGGAATCACATAAACATGAATGATTGGGACAAATTGTGGGAATCACTTGGAACACTTGTTTAAAATGCAGGTTCCTGGCCTCAAAACATCTAATTCAGTAAAACTCAGGATGAGGTCGAGGAGTCTGTATGCTAACACACACTTCAGGGGACTCAAGGCAGGTGATCCTAAATACATTTGAAAAATGCTGGTGCCAAAAACTGTGTGTGTGTATGTGTGATAATATCTCCATTTTACAAAAAGGAGACTAAAGGCTCTAAGGCCTAGACCTATTTAGTGACCTGTCCAGGTTCACTTAGAAGATTAACTGCAGAGCTGGGTTAGTACCCAAGTCTCTTGGCCCTTGACCTATGACGTGTGGTTTGAAGGGTGCAGAGAGCCCCCATTCCCCTTAAAAACATTTCCTCTTAGGTCTCGCCACAGTGCCTGAGGGTCTCCCATCAGCTATCCCTGGGCTCCTTTTCAGTGTGAGCAGGGTTATTCCCACCCATTTCCAGACCTTGCAGGGGGTCTAGAATGACTCGGGCACTGGGAAGGTGGGGTAACAGGGAAGGCAGACATGTTAAAACCTACTGCCCTGAAAATCTCACACCTTAGCTTAAACTGATGTCTTAGTTGCTAGCTACCAGCTTAGTCCTGGGGGAGCCTTTTTCATCCCTTGAAAGCAAGCAGTGAAAAGAGAGCAGGAGGGAGAAAGGAGGAAGAAGGAGGACATTTCTCTGATTGGTCCTCTCTCTACACAAGTGATCCTTGTACTCCCATGATGACGGGGCCAGCGCTGTGCCCATTTTACAGATGGAGAAACAAGGATGCACAGAAGCCTACCCATACTTCCAGATAGAGACTGGACCCTGCCTCTCCTGCCCTCCTCCTGGAAAATGACGATGTGACAAATAGAAATCCCCCAAAGGCTTCAATTTGGTGGTGTTCCTCAGGACCCTGGAAGAGGTATTGATGGGTTTCTCTGGAAGGAAAGTGAGGAATGAGCTCAGTTTTAAGATGAACTAGGTCTTCAAGCTTGACGTGGAAAATGACACCCAGGACATACCCCCAGCTGGGAATCTGTGATAATACAGTCCTACCCCGACTGCCCTTAGACGTAGCGCAATGTTGTCAGGAAGACAAAAATGCAGCCCTGCGCCCAGTCTGCTCAGAATTGTAAGCAACAGTGTCTGATCACTCCTCAGATTGTTGAAGGAAAACAGTCTTCATCAATTTGGCACTGGCCTCATCTCTGAGTTGTTCCCCTGGGGCTCTGTGGCCACTTCAGACGGTGTATTAGTCAGGTTCTCAAAGAGGATATCTGTGGATGTTACATTATTACCTCTCAATAGATAGATAGATAGATACGTAGGTAGGAAGATAGATAGGTGGATACATAGGTAGATAGACGGATACATAGGTAGACAGATGGATACATATTTGATAGATAGATGGATACATAGGTAGATAGATGGATACATGGGTAGATAGATAGATAGATAGATAGATAGATATAGAGAGATTTATCTTAAGAAATTGGCTCATGCCACTGTGGGGCTGACAAGTCCAAAATCTGCAGGGCAGGCTGGCTGGAGACCAAGGGAAGAGCTGACGTCGCAGTTCAAGCCTGAAGAGCATCAGCTGGCAGAATTCCTTGTCCCCCAGGTACCTCAGTATTTTTTCTATTAAGACCTTCACCTGATCGGATGAGGTCCACGCCCATTATGGAGGGTAATGTGGTTTACTCACAGTCTCCTTATATGAATGTGAACCTCATCTGGAAATACCTTCACAGCCACGTCTAGACTGGTGTTTGTCCAAGACCTGGGTCCCATAGCCTAGCCAGGTTGACACATGAAATCAGCTCACAGCTGGACGGGGAGTATCGAGATGAGGGTGGGGATCTGTGTTCAGAAACAGGCTTAATGCTGAGCTGGATGTGATGGGAGGAAAACAGCACAGCGGTGCAGCCCCTGCACCTGCACCTCGGCGGACAGGGTCAAGAGCTGGTGTGGCCTCCCACGCAGCGAGCTGATTCCTTCCGACTGTGTTTTGAGCAAACTGGACTCTTGCTGCCGGGATGAGATGGCCTGGCTCCCTTACCCCTCCGCCTCCTTGTGTGTGCTGGACACCCCGTCCTCCCAAAGGTACCCCCAGCACACAGGCGGGAGCACACACACAAACCAGCTCCCAGAGGGACCCACAGAGGGCCTCGGAGTGACAAGAGCCCTGGATTGCTCTGCATGGCGGCTCCTTGATGGTTGTGCATTCGGCCAACCTGGTCCCTTGGAGCCGCGGTCCTAGGAGTGCGACAGAAGAGCTGGGGCAAGTCCAAAGGAGAGTGAAACCCAGAGAAATGTCAGAGCGTCGGACACAGTAGGAAAGCGCCTCTTTGTTCTCTCTAATGAGCTTCTGCCTCAAAGACGGGAGGGGGTGGGGACACCGTGGGGGGAGGTATAGAGGTTGGGCGGGGCTGCCAGCGACTCAGGGGAGATGGAGAGAGGGGGCAGGGGGAGGGGGGAAGAGCTGGAGAGGAGAAGCGGGGGAGGGCGGTGACCCTCCGCAGCAGAGAGCTTCGGCTCTGGTCTCTATACAAGACAGAGTGAGCTGGAGACATGTCCGTCACCCGGAGCCCCGCGGGAGCAGGGCTTAACTGGGGCCACGCTGGATGTCATTACCCGGATATTCCTGGTGACAGTCGGATATGTTTAGCCTCAGTTATCTGAATAACTTACTTGAATATCTCTAACCGGAGGTAAAATTTGATTGGAAAAGTAGAGAAATGTAAAGACCTGGGGAGGGAATTCCGGAAGCAGGGCTGGCCTGAGGCAAAATCGGAGCTTGGCGCTTTGTGTCTTTCCCTGGACCCCTGTCTGCAGGTGACCTTCCCACTCTGTGCCCCGTCCCCACCCCCCAAGGACCTCCGTGCGCCGTGGTCGCTCACCTGTGACTCCACTTGACCTGCACCAGGGTCACCTGCAAGGTGATAATGATGCTAACAGTCACTGTGCTCTGACCATGCGCCCCTAACATATAGCATCTCATTGAGGAATTAAAAGTCCCATTTTACAGGTCTGTGACACACATGCTAGTGATTCAGACCTCCCTCCACCTCAGAAGTCCATGTCAGGGCCCCTCTGCAGTTCCCCTCGTGCTGTTTCTGATAAAATACTGAGCTGTCAAAGCCCAGAAGACCTCAGTGCTGACCTGGTTGACCCCCTTCATTGTACACGAGAGGAAGCTGAGGCCCAGGGAAGTTGAGGGACCTCTGTAAGGCTGCACAGCTGGTTGGCGGCACGGTCAGGAGTAGAACGCAGGCGACCGGACTCCTAGGGTTGCCAAGATTCCCGTTTGTGGAGGAGAGCTGATAGACTCATTCACACCGTGATGTTCAGTGATGTTCGTGACTGAGAACAGCTTAATCCCGCCACCCTGCATTTTAATCCCATTCTCTGCATTTTTACTGAGAAAGGAAAACTGTCAAACACTGGCCAAGTAGGGCCTAAGAGGCTGGGTTAAAGGAGGTTAAAGTTAGGGGCCGAGGAAACACATTTTGGCTCCTCGGATCGTAACACATGGGCATCGGCTCTGATGCTTACTTAGTGGGCTAGAGCTGCAGAATAATTTACCCACCATACTGCCTTAGGGTCTGGCTGGAGTGACTGCTCAACTCTTAGAAGCTTTGACATGGGAGGGAACTCGGAGACTGTCCGATTGTGGAATGGCAAACATAGCACCTGACCCATGGACGGCATACCAATCAATCCCAGATCCCCGGCTCCCATCACCGCTGAGAAGGGGCTGGTTCTGAATCCCTTTCACCCAAGAGCTCTAGCAGTTAATGACAGTAGATTCAGGCATTGTAATCAAACTGTGACTTGTGGACCAGCAGCCGTGGCATCACCCCAGAGCTGGTTAGCAATACAGAATCTCGACCTCGCTTCAGATCTACCAAATCAGAATCTACCTTTCACAAGCTTCTGGGGGATCCACATGCACAGTGAGTGTTCAGAAACACTGGGTTGGGTTTCCTCCTCTGCTGAAACACAGAGAATATTCTTAGAGTGATGGCACAAATACACTTTAGAAGTGGTAGCGCAGGGAATGGGAGGGTCAGGAGACTGAAGCCAACCCCACTGGGGTAACCCATGTCCCCAAGTAGCTGTGTGACCTGGAGGAAGGGGAGGAGGAGAAAAAAAATAGATCTAGAAAAGAGACAAAGGCACCTGAGCTATTTGGGGATCTTGCCTGATCCCGTACCTGACGTCTCCCCACACTGCCCGCCTCTTTGAGAGATCGTCACTGGGTCTCCCCAGGGCTGGAACCCAGCACCACTATCATGCCACCAGGATGAATTCCCCCTAATGTTTTGGTAAAATAGAACTGGCCTCTTGGAATCCCCAGGCACATCAGCCATGGCTCAGTTTGACAGAAGGATACTTTACCTGACACAGGAGTGAGGTTCTTAAACCAATATTTGAAAAGTGGCCTTGTACTCTTGTTGAATTCATAGCATAATTTATTGGGAAGATCACAGGAAAAGTGAGACCTATAAGAATGGGCACCCCAAATGCATGCTTGCAAAGCTATCTCCCTAGGACCCTGTTAAACTCAAAACAGTTAACAAATAAACCAACCAATCAGAATGGATTCCTGGCCATAAATTCTTGGGACTGGGAAGGCAGCCCTGCAGGTTGGGTTTCTATCAGCCCTGCTTAGGGCCCTGAGGTGTGCCTGACATGCTAGTTTCTTGACCACTGGTTCTCCCTTCCTCTGCAAGTCTGTTGATTAAAAGTGGCAAAACCAGGATTTTCAGGACCCCTGAAAGTAAAATGACCAAGAATTCTGAGCTGACATGTGTGGTTACAGGGTAGACAAGCACCCATCTCCGGGACCATATCCTCTCCCCGGCAGTCTAGGGAGTGGGCTGTTCCCATGGTAACTGGATGGTTTATGAGCTATTAATTCAATCTTGTTCTTACTATCAGTGCCAGTAGAGTTCTTTTTTCCTTTGCCAGGCCTCTGAGTCCTGGAGAAATGTGATGCCCTGGCCAAAGGAGAGCAGGATCCAGCCTTTGATTGCTAAGACTTATGGGGCTCTTTATCTGAAAAGGGAAAGTTTCTGATGAATGAGTGACACAGGGCAGAAGGTATGGCTCAATCTTGGGGGGTGGGATTAATAAACAGTTTGGTGAGGGGGGCGGTCCGCATGTGCTGGAGACCTGAGCCCCAAATATTCAGAGCGCCCATAGGGAAGGATGGCTTCTTGGAGGGCCGAGGGAGCCTGGACTCTAGGGTCTTTTTACCAAAGTGTGGTCCATGAACAGCAATGACCATCACCTGAGGACTGCTCATCAGAAATGCAGAATCTGGGGCCCCGACCAGACCCATTGGATCAAATCTTATTTAACTAGATGGCCATGTGTCTCATGTACACCTTAGAGGGTGAGAACTTCTGTAGGTTCCACTGCTTGGGGCCTTGGCGGTGATGCCAAGACAAACTCAGAGCAAAGGAAGAAAATGGGGCTGCATCATCAGAATGCTCCCCACTGGCCTTGGACAAGACACCTTAGAGCAGCAGTCAGAAGCCATCCTCCAGTTTCCCGGGCTGTGAAAGCACTAGTGTCTCCTTATCACCAAAGTGGAGGGGTCCTCCAAGACTTGACTGAGATGGAATTTCCCATCAACCCTAAAGGTGATTTAGTGAATTTACACAGTGTAAAGACACCTGATGTGCCATCCACCTGGGTGCTGTGGAGTCAATTTAAAGCCTTTACGTGGTTAAATGGATTTCCTGACGAGTCGTGTGTGTGAAATACCTCTTCCCGACTATCAACGCATTCAATAGGTTTTCCTTCTTTTTGTTGAAAATTCACCAAGATACATGTAAGTAGTCTTGCTGCATAACCATCTCAAGATCTTCGTGGCTTAAAACAAATGTTCCTTTCGTTGCTCAGGGGCCTCAGGCTCCCTGGCTCTGCTGGGATCAGCTGGGCTTGACCCCGAGCCACAGGTGGAGTTCGGGTCTACTCCATGTGTCTCCACATGGCCACCGCCATCCGAGGCATGTTCTTTTTATTGCAGATGGCAGAAACCAGGCGTCCAAGCAAAACCATAATGCATCTGCTAGCACCACACTTGTTCACATTTCATTGGCTGAATCAAGTCACATGGCCACGCCCAGGTTAAGTGAGAAAGTCTGCTCCACCCAGTCTGTTGAGCAGTGCGACCGCATGGCAAGAGAGGAGAGAGATGGGAACAGGAACCCCATCCTGCACAATACCTTGGCCCATTTCCTGCCTTGGTAAACCGGATGCACCCAAGCAAGGCTGTCTGGAATGCTGAAGGCTCTGAGCAGCCAGGGTCAACCCAGGACCAAGAATGTGGCCGGAAGAGAAGGCTGCTTTCTCCGTAGAATGCTGAGGGTGTCATTTTAAATACGCCCTGCTCATTTCTTATTAGCCTGATTTGAAAGTAGCAAAAAACAAAAAACAGTCAACTTTGGGATTAATTTGTGTAGTTCTGGTTAGTCAAGATTTTCCTGATTGAAAGCAAATGGCTTTACTTTCTTTAATATTCAATAATCATGAATTTTAAGGAAAATTTAGTACAAGTTCAGAACATGCTTTCTTGTTTTTTTGTGTTTTTTTTTTTTTGCGGTACGCGGGCCTCTCACTGCTGTGACCTCTCCCATTGCAGAGCACAGGCTCCGGATGCACAGGCTCAGTGGCCATGGCTCACGGGCCCAGCTGCTCTGCAGCATGTGGGATCTTCCCGGACCGGGGCACGAACCCGTGTCCCCTGCGTCGGCAGGCAGACTCTCAACCACTGCGTCACCAGGGAAGCCCAGAACATGCTTCCTTATAGGAAAGTTTCAAATAAATAATATATGGTATAATTATAGCAACAAGGATGATGGCAAATTTTATTGAATGCTTACTATGTGCTAGACATATTTAATCCTCAACCAACCCTATAAGTTAAGTTATACTATTATCCTCATTTTACAAATGAGGAAACTGAGACTTAATTACTAATTAAGTCATTTTCTCAGGGTCAGACAGCCAGCCAGAAGCATGAAAAGGCCTTGAAGTGAACATCCCTTAGCCTCATTGTTCTTGTCCATGAAATGAAGATAAGAATCCCCACCCTGATATTATTAGCTATAAAGGTAAAATCTATAACAGCCAGGTATATTGTAGGCTTTCTATTAATGATGCCTGCTTTCAAGGAACACAGCTTCTTGACCTATAACAGGAAGGCAATCCCTGCACCCCTTCCTCCCTGTAGGAAACAGGCTTAACTATTCTGATAATCAACTCCCTAGAAGGATTAACAACAGATAACAAAATTATTATTTGCATCCAAGCTTCTCTCCAAAATGCTAAATAAGGACTTGCAAACAATATTAAGGTAAGATGGAGGAGTTTCTAAGAGAGAAGTACTGTGCTTTCATCTCTTTCCTCTGGTAGGAGGGGGAGGTTCAAGACAAGGGTGGAAGAACTGAAAAGAAGTGGTTAAACTCGTATCAGTCTTTTCCTAGGAGCTAGCTGGTGGGATCTCTCCCAGGCTGGGGAATGGGGGCCTGACAGCAGCAAAAAGCCCACATACCAGAGAAATCAGCCATCACCCTATGTTTGGTATCTAGACTAAAGATGCCATTTCTGCTGCAAATCCATTTATAATCCCTAAAGACATATAAAATCCAAAGACCATAAGAGAATGTCACCAGCAAGTTGAGAGGTCATAAGAAGGAACTTAACATGCCTCTTTGTGGAGTGTGTTTAAAAGAGAATCAACCACAGACCCCATAGCCATCGAAAGGATAAGAAATACTATGAACAAGTCCACATGCATAAGTTCAACAACTTGGATGAAACGGACCACTTCCCTGAAAACCACGAATTATCCAAACTCAACCAAGATGAAATAGACAACCTGAATGGTTCTATAACTATAAAATCAATTAAATGTATAGCTAAAAACCTCCCACAAAAGAAACCTCCAGGCCAAGATAGTTTCACTGGCAAATTCTACCAAACATATAAGAAATATGTTCAACATACACAATCTATTCCAGGGCATAGAAGAGGAAGGAACTGTCCCAACTAATTTTATGAGGCCGCTTTTATCAAAACCAGACAAAGACAATACAAAAAATTAGAACTGTAGACTAATATCTCTCATGAATTTAGGTGCAGGACTACGCAACACAAGATTAGCAAATTGAATTCGGGATTATATAAAAGGGGCTGAGTCAGGAAGAGGGTGTGACTTGGGCAAGACAGAACAAGAGAGCCTTTGGGGTGATGGGATTGTTCTACATTCTGATTGTAGTGGAGGTTTGCAGATCAAAGGTGTGTTTAAATTCATGGAACTATACATACAGAAAAAGTCAATTTTGATGTATCTTAATTTTTATTTTTTATATATTTTTTCAAAATAAAAAGTTTAATTAAAAAATCGATTGGATATAAAATCCACAAAGAGATTTAATTACATTGAAACACTTACCCAAAGCCCCACCCATCTATTGCACTTGTAAATACCACATTTCCCTGGTCTGGAGAGAAGTAAAGGTGAGAATCATCCGTGTCCTCCAAGCCAGTGCTCCAGTCATACACTTGCTCTCCTTGCTCAGAATTTGGATTCACTTGGGATTCGGTCTCTCTCTCTGCTCTTTCTTCTAGCACTTTAGAAGTAAAAACAGTTCCTGTGAGTGCATTAATCTTTTGCATAATGTAGTGGAACGGCACTGGATTTCACAGTGATCCCTCGGACCTGTTCATCCTCTCTGCTGTCCATGGACCTTAACTTGCCTGCCAGGTGGCTGGAGGTGATGCCATTGTAGATACAAGACAGTCAGCCAGAGTAGCTTTTCCATGGTCAACATGAGCCAAAACACAGATATTCCTGATGTCAGCCGTGTTTTTCTGGAGTTGAATCATCTTATCCAAACTGTTGAGCACCAGGGTCACTTACTTCCGGTGACGGCTGCCGCCGCCCAGCCAGCCCAGCTCGAATCACAGCACCGACCACACCACGCGCATCACAAGCGCCCTGACTTCCGCGTCCACCTTACGCCCGCGCGTCGGGGCTATCTTAATTTTTAAACACACTTAAAGTCCTATTTCTTGGGGGGATAGATTTCTTAATCAGAAAAAAATGCACACCGTGGTAGGCATGGTTATTGTACCCTAATATCGATGCTCCCTGTCTTCTTTGTGATAACGAGTTCTCTCTGTGTGAGTGCTGGAAGGGCACACAGCTGCCCAGCTAGAGCCTGGTTCCCACCTCCCGTGCAGCTACGTGCAGCCCTGTAACTAACTAGGTTTTGGCTAGTGAGATATGAGTACCTCCTTGAAAAAGAAGGTAAGTACACCCTCCTTAACCTTCCCCGTCTTCTCCTGGAGGTGGTGCTGGTGAGCTACTCGCAGCCAGAGGATGAGGCCAAGAGGAGCAGGTGCCTTGGGTCAAAGGACAGCCATCTGTTGACGAAGGCAGCCGTGCAGGGCTAGCTGGGAAACCGGATGACTTCACAGAGTGGAGCCCAGCCTCCTCTGCTGGACCGGTAACGTGCGATAAAAAGAAACTTTGAACTTGTATAGATTAATGCGTCTTGCCGTCTCTTTGTTAGAGCTGCTTAATCCTTCCCATAATTAATATACATATTCATTGTTGAAAATTTTCAAGGGTAAAATAAAAGTCATCCAGAGTCCTGGACATGGGAGACGGGATATGGGGATAGATTTCCTTTTCAGCCCTTCGATTGAAGTAACCTGCGCAGGAAACACCACTGTCCGGAGATGCCACTGCGAACACACTAATATTTAGCACCAGAGTAAAACCAGATTTGCAGCCAAGTCCTGTTCAGGCTCTGTTCCTGCACCATCCCTAGTGAAAGGAATTAGTACAATCGAATAGTTAAGAGCTTGGTGTTCGGAGCTGGAAAGCAGTGCGTTCAAGTCCTAGCTCCACTTCTTACTACCTCTGTGACCTTGGGCAGGTGTCTTAATGTCTCAGAATTTCAGTTTCCTTTGCCCTAAAATGGGACTAAACAATAGCACCTTCCTCGTGGAGTTGTTATGAGAATTAAATGTGATGATAGACAGAAAGGTCCTGGCACATCGTAAGTTCTCAATAAGTGGGAACTATTGAATCATTTTTTCATACGCTGCATGTCAACTAAGTGCCTACTGTGTGCAAGGCACGTTTCTATGCATTGGGCTGCAGAGTGACACAAAAAAGATCCTTGCACCCCTGGAGCTTACCTTCCAGTGGAGGCGAGAGATGCTAAACAACATTTTAAAACAATAGATCTGATGAAATTAAGATGGATGGAGAGTGACGTTGTTAGTTGTAATAATAGCTCTGACTTGCGTGGGGATGTTTGGATCCAGTATCCTCCCTCGGTCCTGTAGGTCATGCAGAAAGCTGTGCAGGTGGGTGTGGGCAGTGAGGACATTCAGGGACTCGTGCAGGAGAGCCCATGCAGAGCTCCACCCCGTGGCCTGTGCCAGGCGCCCTGCTCTGGGTGGTGTGTGCGCCCTCACTGAGTGTGGAGGATGAGCCTGGAATTCTAAGGACAATGGCAGGCGACAGAAGCCTCTGGTACCGGCAGCATCGGCCGATCCCCTTTAGGGACCACTAGCAAACGAAGTTAACTTTTCCGACCTAATGGATGGCAGGCTGTTTTCTTTGAGATGAATTTCTCTATCGATGGATCAAGAACTGAACAGCAGTTCTCAACCCTGTAGTTCATCAGAATCACGTCTAGATCTTTAAAAAAAAAAGCAACACGCAAGACCTCACACTCCCAGACAGTGTGCTTTGGTGCAGCTCTGGGATGAAGACTGGGCACGCTTGGCAATGTTCCGAAGTGACTTAGATGTGCCCTCAAGGTTGGGAGCCACCCGCTCTAGATCCGATTTTCGTCCCTAAACCAATCACAGACCACCTGTTGCCCCCAGGCAAGAATGGTCCAGATGCTGTGACTCTGTAGGGCCATCCTGTCACCCTCCCCACCGAAGTTTAGAGAAAGGTGACCATGATAGAGAAGGAACTAGGAACATTCCCAAGGGAGAAACAGACTGCTTCCCCGTGGTGAGGAGTCCTTCAGTCATGCTCTCCCTATAGCCTGGAATGTTCTCTCCTCCATTTCTCCACGGCCTCTCCAAGGCCCAACCAAACTTCAGGCTCTCCCCTTCCAAACCTCCTCTCTGGCAACAGCAGCCCATAAGAGCCTCTCTGCTTTCTTTGGTCCCTCTCAGTAGTAACTGGGTTTTACAATTTGTAAAGAATCACTGCATATGTTACGTTATTTAATACTCTCAACACCCTATGAGACAAATGTTACAACCATTTTACAGAGGGAGAAGCCACAAATTTAGATGGTTTTAAATGAGTTGCAAAGACCCCTTAACCTGCAACTGGCAGGTCTGGAGCCCAGGTCTTCTGCCTTCAACCTGCTCTTAATTTCTACCCTACCTGGCAGATTCCTTTCGGCAGCATCCTACCACTTGACCTCTTAATCTCTGTGGGTGTCAAGGTTGTTAGCTTAACCTTCCCAAGTACTTGATTATAAAATTTGCATTTTGTTTTCCTCCTGTGTTGTCTATTGTGATAGAATGGTTTATTCATGATAGTACCAATTCGAATACATTTATTAAATTTATTTATTAAATATACTGTTCACCTAGTGCCTAATTGAAAATGATATTTACCAAAAAAAATTATTTTTCATTTTCTTGGAAATATTGACTACACAAAGTAAGGCACACTTTTCTAGCTTTAGTTCTAAGTTCCAGATTTTGAGAACTGACACAGACATGGGCCAGGCTAAGCTGGTCTTCCTGATTGGTTTACTGTGAGCATAGGCTCAGGGTAATGAGGGTTTGCGTGCTGTTGTATCTTTAACAAGGCTCTTCATGCAGTCACATTTTCTCCCACATCAGCTTCTATGTGGGCATTCATTTAGTCTAGGTGCCAGAAGGTCTCAAGATAGCAATAAGTCACTTTTTCTGGAAGGTCTGTGGCCTCATCACTTTCACATTTTCTTGCAGGAAAATTGCAAATGATTAACTGAAGGTACAGAGTCATCTGGAAGGGACATTCAAACGATTTGCACATTGAGTAAAAAACATTACCTTCGCCTCATTCTCAGGATGAATTTTTTTTAGGACCCATCACTTTAACATGCACTGATAGAAACGATCAGGTTGCAAATCTTTAAGCAATTGTTAATTTCATTTGAATCCCAAGGATACCAGCACAGAAGGTTTGGCAAAGGGCATTTCCTATTGTCCTCTCACATAGCTCAGATTTCTTCATCTTTCACAGCAGTCAAGTGAAGCAGCGCTGTTGGATGTGGAGGGAACTGGTGGGCTGCCAGCTGTGGCATTGTGTGGACCTGGAGATATTTCCAATTAGACGAGAGTAGGAGGCTGCCTCTGAGAGAGATGACTACTCCGTTTGTGCTGTGAAAGGGAAGAGAATTTGACCCTCTGGGGAGAAAGTTCACAGTCGAGAAATAGCTACATTCCCATTAAGTTTCCCACAAGGGATCCATGCAGCAGACTAGACTGTAGACCTTCCCTCTCCATGGTTGAGCTGAAGCCGACCATGGCGAGACCACGCTGGGTCCCTGTAGTTAACAGAGTTCCCACGGGTGCTTCCCACCTCTGTACTTTTGCACGGTATCTCCTCCTACCCCAGGTGGAAATAGCAGTGGACTAGACACCGAAGAAGAAAATATATGAACCTGAAGATGAATGCATAGCAAAATAAACTATCCAAAATGTATATCAGAGAGGGAAAAAGAACTTTTAGAAGTTAACTTTTAAAGCCATCAGTTACTTCTGGGACAAATCAGGAAGTCTAACGTACATGCAGTTGGAATCCCCAAAAAGAGGGAAAAAGGAAAAAGAAAAAAAAATGAAGAAATAATATTTTCAAATTTTATAAGAACTATAAACCCAGAAATCCATGAATAGCTACAAAACTGAAGGAGGATGAACACAAAGAAAACCATATGAAATCACACCACAATCAAATTCCTGAATCCCAATTGTGAAGAGATCATCTTAAAAGAATCCGGACAAAAAAAGACATTTTAAATACAAAAAGAACAAAGATGAGAGTGACTAGATTTTTAGGAAGAAACGGAGAAAACAGAAGAGAGCGGAACAAAATATTTAACATACTAAAACAAAGAAAAGGATCAACCTAGAATTATGTGCCCAGTAAATGTCTTTTTTTTTTTTTTTTTTTTTTTTTTTGTGGTACGCGGGCCTCTCACTGCTGTGGCCCCTCCCGTTGCGGAGCACAGGCTCCGGACGCACAGGCTCAGTGGCCGTGGCTCACGGGCCCAGCCGCTCCGCGGCATGTGGGATCTTCCCGGACCGGGGCACGAACCCGTGTCCCCTGCATCGACAGGCGGACTCTCAACCACTGTGCCACCAGGGAAGCCCTAAATGTCTTTTAAATAAAGAAAAACGGAGACTTTTCAGACAAACAAAAGCTAAGATATTCTTTATCAGCAGACTTGTGCCGTGAAAAGTGGTAAATACACTTCTTCAAGGTGAAGGAAAATGAAACCTTATGGAAACTTGTATTTATACAAAGAAATAAAAAGCAACAGAAAATTTAAACATGTGTAAGTATGAAAATTTTTTTAGTTAAAAAATACTCCTTAAAAGATAACTGGCTGTTTAAAGCAAAACTAATAAGAATATATTGTGGGGTTTATAGTATAGAAATAAAATGCATGACAGTAGCACAAAAGATGGGAGGGGGAATGGAAGTATATTTGTAAGGTTATTATATGTGAGAAATATCATTAAAGGTAGGCTTTTATTATTTTTTTTTTTATTTTTTTTTTTTTTGCCACACCATGTGGCATGTGAGATCTTAGTATTCCAACCAGGGATTGAACCCATGCCCCCTGCAGTGGAAGCACGGAGTCTTAACCACTGGACTGCCAGGGAAGTCCCAAGTAGGCTTTTATTATTAAAGATGAATATGATAAACTCTAAAACACACACACCCTAAAACAAAAGAGATCGCTAATAAGCCAATGGTGGAGATTAAAAAAAAGAAGAAAATATATTCAATACAAAATAAGGAGGAAAGGAGAAAAAAAGAAACAAAGAAGAGGTGGAAAATATTGTTTAAAAATAGAAAACAAATAAGATGATAAACTTAAACCCAACCATATCAATAATTACATTAAATGTGAATGACCTAAACCTATGCTGTCAATACACTAGCCACTAGCCACATGGGACTCTTTAAATTAATTAAAATTTTAATAAAATGAACAGTTTAGTTCTTCAGTCACACTATCAATATTCCGAGTACTTAATAGCCACCTAGTTAGTGGCTAGCCTATTGGACAGATCATTTATAACATTTCCATCATCACAGAAAGCTCTATCGGAAAAGGCTGGTCTAAATACTCCAGTTAAAAGCAAAGATTATGAGACTGAATGTTTTTTAAAAAGCCATCTTCCAGAAGAAAATATACACACACAAACACATATATATGAGGGTGGGGTAGGGTCAAAAGTTAAAAGATGTAAGAAGATGTACCATGTAAATACTAACCTTAAGAAAGCTGGAATGGTTCTATTAACGTCAGACAAAGCAGATTGGTGAACAAGGCACATAACCAGAGATAAAGAGGACCCTTTCAAAATGATAACTGGATCATTTTACTTAATCTCTACGATATTACAGAAGACTTAAACATACTAAAGATGTTTGTACCTCATAACAGAGATTCAAAGCCCATGAAACACTGCACTGGACATACCCTCCTGCATGAAACATCATATGAACAAAATACGTGAAACAATGGTTTTCAAGCATTGGACATCAGACAACAGAGGATAGGGAGCCCTGAAGGACAGGAAATGAACGAGGTGAGCCCTGTAATTGCCTCATCTACAGGCCCTGCTGCAGGGATGGGGAACTCAGGTGGAGCCTGGCGGGCTCCCCGAGTGGAGGAGACAGAGCTAGTGGTCCAAGGAGATGAAAGTGGCTGTGGATTACAGGGCAGATGCCAGAGGAAAGAGAGAGACTCCGGAGATGGACAGCACTCCCCATCAGTTAGTAAGCAGTGCACTGATCAGCGAACATGTGTAAGCCTGGGGAAAGAGCCACCCAAAAAGATTAGGGGAAACATTATCTGGGGCTGATACAAAACCAGGAATAGCGTCTGCTCACCAGACAGGAAAACCTCATAGTTGAGAGGGCTTTGGATAGAATACTCAAAGGGTCTTGCCTACATAGTGTGGAAAAGCTAACCCTAAATTGATTTCACAGGGCTGTACATATGTCAGAACTGATCGGATTGTACACTGATATGTGCACAGTTTACTTCATGTTAATTATAGCTCAAAAAGCCACTTTAAAAAAAAGATCTATATGAGTGACTTTATGCCAGTAAATCCAACAATAAGGATAAAATGAACAAATTCCTTGAAAAACATCAAGTACTAAAACTGTCTCAAAAAGAAATAAACAACTGAAGAATTGGATATGTATTTAAGAAATTGAATTCATAATTATAACATTCTCACAAAGAAAATTATAGACATTGATGACTTCCCTGACAAGTTTTCTGAAACATTTAAGGAAGGAATACACCAATCCTATTCAAATTCTTTCAGAAATTAGAGAAGGGAACACTTCCCAGCTTATTTCACGGGGCCAGCATTATCCTCATACCAAAACCAATAGGCAAATACATTACAAGGAAAGGAAATTACAAACATCACTCATGAACATAAATTCAAAAATCCTTAAAGAATTTTAGGAAATCAAGTCCAACTATATGTAAAAATAATAACACATCATGACCAACTGGGTTTCATCCCAGGAATGCAAGTTTCACTTAACATTGGAAAATTCATCAATGTAACTCACCGTACTAGCAAACTAAATAATGATGAAAAACCAATAGGTTTAGGAAAGTCATTTGACAAAATTTAAAACCAACTTGTGAAAAAAACTCTCATCAAACTAGGGATAGAAGAGAATGTCAACCTAATAAAAGGCATCTATGAGAAACCTACAACTAACATCATAGTAAGAGTAGTGATGAATAAAGAGTACGCTGCCCCCTAAGTTTAGGAATAAGGCAGCGTGTCCATGTTTACGGCTTTTATTCAACATCACACCGGAGATCAAACCCGGTGTAATAAGGCAAAGAGAAAAAGATATAAAAGGCACACAGATTGGAAAGGAAGAACTTCAGCTGTCGTTATTTGGAGACCGTATATCTGTATACAAAGAAAATCTTTAGAATCTGCAAAAAAGCTATTAGCACTGAATGAGTTTAGCAAGGTCACAGGATAAAATTCACAAATCAGTAAACAAAATGAATTGTACTTCCATATACTAGCAACAATTGGAAATTGACATTTTAAAATAATACTATTGACAGTACCACCAAGACCCAGACATAGTTAGGGATAAATTTACACAAAATATTTCAAAGAAATATACAACGTATACCATGAAGCACTGCACAGAAATGAAAGAACACCTAAATAAATGGATAGTTATATCACGTTCAGGGGAAAAAAGACTCTATTATTAAGATGACAATTCTCCTCAAACTGATCTATAGACTTAATACAATCCCTAATTATCAACAGACTTCTTTTGTAAAGTTAGGTAATTCTGAAATTTATATAGAAATGCAAAGAATCTAGATTATCTCAAGAATTTTGAAAAACAATAAGAAAGTTAGAGTACTATAAAATTTACAGTTATCAAGACAATGTGGTATCAGTGTAAGAACAGATACATTAACCAATAGAGCCAGAAAAGTGTCTAAATATTATATACCCACATATCAATTAATTGTTAACTAAGGGGCCAAGGTTATTTAATAGGAAAAAGAGAGTCTTTTCAACATATGGTCTATAACAACTGGATATTCATAATGAGAAAAAAAATGAAGTTCAACCACTTCCTCCCAGCATAAACAAATAAACTCATAATAAAACTCAAAATGGATCACAGACCTAAATGTAAAAGCTAAAATCATAAGGCTTTCAGAAGAAAATATTGGGGAATATGTTACTGACTTGGGAGCAGAGAATGGTTTCTTAGAAAAGACACAGAAAGCAATAACCATAAAAAGAAAAATTGAGACGTTACATAAAAAATTGAGACATTTAGGGGCTTCCCTGGTGGCACAGTGGTTAAGACTCCATGCTCCCAATGCAGAGGTCCCAGGTTCAATCCCTAGTCAGGGAACTAGACCCACTTGCATGCTGCAACTAAGAGTTCACATGCCACAACTAGGGAGCCCACGTGCCGCAACTAAGACCTGGTACAACCAAATAAATAAATATTTTTAAAATAAATAAAATAAAAAAGATTGATGATACCAAGTGTTGGCAAGGACGTGGAGTGTGGCAGACTTAAAGATGGTACCCAATGACCCCCTCTTCCTGGTGTTTCAGCCCCTGTGTACTCCCCTACCTTTGAGTGTGGATGGGACCTATGACTTGCTTACATCCAGTAGAACATGGCAAAGGTGATGGGGTGTCACTCTTGTGTTTACATTACATAAAATTGTGATTTCCATCTTGATGGCCAGCTCTCCCTAATGACCATCTCCTTTGCTGGGTTTGATGAAGGAAGCCTCCATGGGAAGATGCTCATGGGGCAAATGACTGAGTGTGGCCACTAGCCATCATCCAGCAGGGAGCAGAAGCCTCACAGCCCACAGGGAAGTGAATCCTGCCCACAACCTCATGTGCTTGAAAGTGGATCCTTCCCCAGTCGAGCCTCAGATGAGCCCCAGCCTGCCAACACCTTAATTGCAGCCTCATGAGAGATCCCCAAACAAAGGACACAGTAAACACTGCCGAAATTCCTGACTTGCACAAACTGTGTGATAACAAATGCATTGTTTTAAGCCTCTCAGTTTGTAGTAACTTGTTAGGCAGCAGTGGGTGGAACAAATGGACCCATCATACATTTTGGCGGGAGTGTAAAACGTCACAACCAAGTTTGGAAGAGAGTTTGACAATTTCTTATAAATATGCATTTACTTGAAGACCCAGCGATTGCACTCTAGGTATCGATCCAAGAAAAAATTTTTATGAACAGCCCCCTCAGGCAGGCTTATAAAAAGGGTACATAAAGTAAACCCTTCACATTTTTCTCCCAGCCCATGCTTTCCTGGGAAATCCAAGTGTGGCAAAATAAAGGCAACCTAACTGCGTTTCCATCCCCACAGCTCCTTACCACTCACCTTGGCCAAGCAAGTGAGCAGCGCTTTGTCAAGCTTACCCCAGGTATTCCTGCAGGTATGTAAGCAGGTGTGGGAGGCTGAATGTTCATTCACCCACAGACCCTAACGTTATAGGTTTGTGGAGAAGCAAGAATTAACAGTCTAACGCTTTGTTTCCAATACAACATGAACATTCAAATTTAGCTTTAAATATCGATCCCTCCTGTGTTTAAAACAGTTCAGTAAGATTTCCCTCTACCCTGTTTTCTTGTGATCGCTGAGCAGCTGCCCCATGTAGCTGGTCTGGCCCCTTCCCCATTCTGGGGTGGAAAGCTACTCATCTTTGTATCAGAGACATTGCTCAGTTTTCTTCTTCGGTGTTTCTAGAGCAGAGGAAGGAAAAGAAAGCTGCTTTGGGGGTGCTGTAGGTCTGTGTGGCTCAACCTGGGAGCAAAAAGACAGCTCAGTGGGGATGTGAAGGCTGGGGGTAGGGTCGGGGGCCGGGAACAAACACTGCTGTCCTGCTAAATCTTCCTCTTCCTTCCTTGGGTCATCAGTGGGGACAGACATGGTACAGCCAGGGGCCACACTGGATTCAGTCACGCCTCACACATTATTTTTTCTTTTTTGCTAGCTGCAAGAAACTTACTTTATCTTTATTTTTTATTGAATTACAGTTGATTTACAATATTGTATTAGTTTCAGGTGTACAGCAAAGTGATTTGGATATATATGTATATATTTTTCAGATTCTTTTCCATTAGAGGTTATCCCAAGATATTGAATATAGTTCCCCGTGCTATACAGTAAATCCTTGTTGTTTATCTAACACATTTTTAATAATGCTGCAAATCTCTCCCAAAGCTCAATTCAAGTCAGAATGTGTGTATTCCCATCTACCATAAGGGGTCCTGGACACATCGAAGGGCACAGTGGGCTTTCTCCTGGCCCAAAATGTCTGCATCATATAATTTGTTTGTCTATCGACTTGCTACTTCACTCCCTTGATCTCCAGCAAGACACATCACACCTTTCTATAACTCAGGACCAAGGAGGGTGTCCCTTGAGGTGCTCAGGAGCCGCCGAAAACAGAAAAGCCCTTTACTGGGGCCCACGGAGACCCAACAAACAGATGGTGAAGCAGCTGGCAAAATCAAAGTCAACTGGCGCTCAGCGATCTCTTTCTCGTCTGGCCCTCACATTTGCTGGGCAGCTCTCCTGGCCCTCACACAGCGCCATCACTGCTGAGACGGCATAGGACAGACAGACGCAGGCCTGCCCCCGGAAGCTGAACCCTGGGATTTCAGTTTCAGAATCGGCCCGCCCCGTTCAGTCCAATCTGACTGCCCCGAGACCAGCCCCTCTGTTCTTGGTTACAACTGCACCCACCCAGCCCCATGGGCCTCTGGAGCTGGCTGCTCTGTTCCCTGGTCCCCAAGTGGCTGCCCCACAAAAATAGCCCAGAACTGAGAGGTTTCCCAGGACGCAAGACTTTTAGTGCTAAAAGCAGAGCATCCCAGGCAAACCAGGCTGAGTCGGTCACCCTACTTCAGAATGAAACATTACCTTACAAGGAAGGCAAGGAGGGGTGGAGACGCTCGGAGCAGCTCCTCACCTGGACCACACGGTGGGTCCATGCACCCCACACAACTGCACTTCCCTGCAGCGCCTGTGTTCACACACAGACGTGGTGGAGTGGAATTTCACAAGCTGTAGCCCAGAAAAAAACAGGCCTCGGTGATGTCTGTAGCCCAAGTACACAGCGGTCCAGTGGACCCACACCACAGTGGGTCCCGGTGGCCTGGCCCACACCCGCCCCCCACTCCCTGATTCTGCCCTCAGAGTTACCGTCATTCCACCCTCCACCCACGTGTCAGTCTCAGAGCCTGCCGGGTCATTCTGGACCTCTGGACGTTTGTTTAGATGGCTCCCTCTGCCTGCCCTGCCAGCTCCTCATGGATACCCACTTCTTCATTTCTGCCCCTGCCTTGGCCTTCACCCCTTTTCCCATCACTGTGCCCCCTGCCCTGGGAGGCACTAGGGGCAGTGGTTAAGAGCCCCTAGTGGGACTCAGACCCATTTGGGAAACTCAGGCGTTTCCCATATTGCTTCTTTCCAGGGGAAATTGGCCAAATTAGGCTCTTCAAGCCTCAGTTTGCTCATCTGGAAAATGGGAATAACAATGTCTACCTAAGCCCTCAACTGCCGTACACACTCATTTGTTTACAGGCCTTTATCCCTTGGTTCTTATATCCCGAGTGCCTGGCACTGAGATGTCTGTTGAACGAATGAAGTGGGCTGAAAAGATGAGGGTGTGACTTCTTCTAGAATTGGTTCCTGAGAGCACACACTCGGTAAACTTTGGAAGCTGTCGAAGTGACAGGTTTTGCCTTCTCAGCTCAGAGGGTGAGTGACCAGGACGTTCTCGCGCTCCCCGCATTCAAGGATGGAATCCAGTTTGGCACACACACAGAAAAAAAGTTTTCCAAAGAGTCCATTCGACCATTGCACTTCTAGGAATTTTTGCTAAGGGAATCATCGGAGATTTAGACAAGTGTGTCTACACAGGTTGGTAAAATCAGTGCCGTCAATCAGAACGAGGATTATAAATAGCCTAACTAGCCACAGTGGTTGGTGGTTAAATCAATTAAACATGGCCGCCGAGAGACCGGGAACCCAGGTCCTGAAGCCAGACTTCCCAGCCTCTGTCCTGCTCCTGCCACGGACCAACTGTGCAACCCTGGGCAAGTACTTCACATTTCTGTACCTCTATATCCTCACGGTAAAGTGGAATGCATTAGGCTTTTGCTGTGGATTAGCTACTTTAATTGTTTTCCTAACATTGAAAGTCATACTGTAGGAGGTTAATGACATGAGAAAATTTTCACAAATATATTATTAATTTTTCTAAAACAGGATACAAAACTGAATATTTAGCACAAGCCTAATTTAAATGCTAAAATGTAGCTTTTAGAACTAGAGGAATAGATGTGATGACCATCAATGGTTATCTCTGGGCAGTAGAGTTACAAGCGACTTTTCTTTTGGTGCTTTTCTGTGTTTTTAGTTTTCTGCAATAAACAGTGTCTGGCCACATTCATGCTAAAATGATACGGTGGGTAGCACGGTGACCGCGGGGAACCTTGAGTGGGGAAGGGTGCCCAGGTGTGAGTCCCTGCTCCCCCCAGCATCTGTGGGTCCACATAGCCCTTCCCCTCCCTTGTGGAGTGAAAGGGGGGCAGAGGCAGACCTCCCAAAGCCCCTCCAGCCCCAAGCTCCTCTGAAGGGCACAGTTCCTATGCAGAGATGTGCCAGCTGCTTGTAGAGAGACAGCATAGAGAGCAAGCTGGGTGAAAAAAGTTATCTTGAATTAAATGATGTGAAAGTCATTCTCCACACAAAGGCTGATTCTGACCTCTCTGTTAGTCCAACATGAAGGCCTGGGACGAGCCTCCCACCCTCACCTAAGGGAGTTTGTAATTGATTGTTGAAGCATTTCATGAAGGCTGCTTTAAAATGATTGTCAGATGATGGCGACATCTGATTCATCTCGAGGTTGGCGTTAGTTTGCAGTCTTTTCTCACTCAAGTGGAGGTTCTTCTGCTTCTTGGGTGATGTCACAATGAGTGGTATTCGATTGTATTCTGGGCATGTTGTCTGCTTGGTTTGGAGATTCTGCTTCCTCGTTAAATCTTTTTTTTTTTTTAATTTATTTAATTTATTTATTTTTGGCTGCGTTGGGTCTTCATTGCGGTGAGTGGGCTTCTCATTATGGTGGCTTTTCTTGTTGCAGAGCACGGGCTCCAGGCATGTGGGCTTCAGTAGTTGTGGCTCACAGACTCAGCAGTTGTGGCTCATTGGCTCGAGAGCACAGGCTCAGTAGTTGTGGCGCACGGGCTTAGTCGCTCCGCGGCATGTGGGATCTTCCCGGACCAGGGATCGAACCCGTGTCCCCTGCATCGGCAGGCGGATTCTCAACCGCTGCGCCACCAGGGGAGCCCTCGTTAAATCTTGTATTGCCGTAGGCAGTCACCTGTTTGCATTTAGCAAGAGGTCCCGGCCTACTTGTAAGGGCTGTGCTTCCAATGACAGATTTTTCTGAGCATTTGGGGTGTTATTTTGATGCTTGATGTAGTAGGTGCTGCTGCGGCCACCTGGGCTGGGGGTGGTGTGGAGGTGGGTGGAGTGCCTCTGGGTGAAGGACGGAATCTTAGGCCTGTGGGGACAGAGAGGCTTCCTGAGCCAGGCTGCTTGTTGTGGTGGGATCCCCCTTGCTGATGTCCCCCAGAGGTCCCCCCATCACGCTGTGGGCAACTGGAATCCCAGGCCTGATGGGGGTGAATGCCAAGGAGAGGAACTGGAGGTGAAGAAGGGGCGATTCTCAGGAGGACGCTGCAGGCAGACCTGTGGGCAGCCTGCAGGTGTGAGGTTCACAGCAGCTTCCCTCTGAGGACCACTCGCCTAAAAGTGTAGGCAGTGGACCTAGTAGGTGGCAGCTTCTGAAAATGCTGTCAGCTGAGACGGTTGGCAGGAGCTCCCAGGGTTTCTTGGGACTCCCGGGTCCCAGGTGAGCTCCTAGAAGCTCTGGCTGCAGAGCTGCAGGCTGAGCTCCCCTGCTCTCTGCCCCTACGGCTCTCCCAGCGACTGCAAAAGTCCCAATTCTGTGCTAAAATTCTGTGCTGCTTCATATTGAAGCTGTGGCTTCTGCTTTCCTGAACCGTGTTTCCATTCACCGTATGTTTCTGGTTTGTTTTTTCCTTCTGGGCTCAAGGAAGGAATATATGGCCATGCAATTGGGGTTGACCACTCAAATGTGAGGGAAATTGACACATGACCCTTAGAGGAAGAAGCTGGAAGAGGCACTGCACCATTCACTACGTTCTCTTCCCTCTACATGCTCTGATGGTGATGGTCATCCAGACCATCACTGGGCACGTAGCTCGAGTGAGAAGTAAACGTGCCACGTGCTTGAGTTTGTTACAGCAACATAACCTCACCTATCCTGACTGATACAGAAACAACAAATATGGAGATAGGCCAAGACCCTAGTGCAGGCACTTCACATCACTGCATGGGTTATACAGTTTGAAGGTGACATATAATTTCAAATTACAGCCTGAATGAGAAATCTGAAGGGGAATCTGCCCATCTGCCAAGAACAACAGCAACGTATAACTGAATCACTTTGCTGTACACCAGAAACTAACACAACATTGTAAATTAACTATACTTCAAAAAAAAAATAAAAACAACAGCAACAAAAAAAACCACAGTTCCTCAACTGTCTACATTTGGAAGATTGGAAGTTTGGGATTCATGAACCTTTTTCCCTCCATTCATTCAAAAAGTATTTCGTGTGCCACACCTATGAATCAGGTACAGGGGTGGATGTGAAGAGTAGAAAGATGAATAAATACAGCTCCTGTTCTCCAAGAGCTTGTCATCTAGCTCTGCAGGTCGTCTGTAGCCAAGTGGAAGACATGTGATATATGGGGAAGGAATCATATTCATCCATTTCTCCAGCATCTGCCGTGCACCAGCTGTGTGTGCGTTGAAGCCTCGCCACAGCCCCATTCATTGGGGATTATGGTCCCAGTATTAGACTTGAAGGAATCAAGGCTCAGAGCGGGTAAGTAACTCATCTAAGATGACCCAGCTGGTGAGTGGCAGAGCCAGAATTCAAGCACAGATTGGTATACCTCCCAAGCCTAAGCTCTTTTAACACCCATGGCACGGTAAGTGTTAGACACATGGCCCTGGTGCCAAGGGAACCGAGACTGGGCCCACTGCTCTTGTCCTATGGTTTGGGGAGTGTCAGATCAAAACACTCTGCCCTCAGACCAGCTACAGAAAGCCTTGGTTCAAGAGAAAAGCTTTGCTCCTTAGGATTCCCAGAGGTCCCCAACCCTTCAAAGGTGGGGACCTGGGACACCAGCCCTTCCTGTGGGTCTGTGTGTATCTCGCATGGAGGGAGGCTACAGAGAGTGGACATTCTCTGAGAGCTAATCTTCCACCAGGCTCTCTCCAGCAGCACGGATCTGCCTTCAGTTCACGGATTCCAAATGAAAGTGTCCTTCTAGTACCCAAGGAAGGAAGCACGAAGGCCCTTCGGTGGCCTCACAGTAAGACCCTAGGAAGCTTCCAGAAGCAAAAAAGAGAGCTGGAGGTCAAGACTCTGATGGATCCTGAGCCAGTGGGGCTTGTTGAGTATGTGGGAGGAGCAGCCCTGAGACTGAGAGCAGAGGCAGGCTCCCCCGCCGCTGCGAGGGTTAGGGAGCCAGCGACACCAGGCACGTCATGAGGCCCACACTCCTGCGAAGGTTCAACGGGCACCTTGTCTGTATTGTGCCTCCTAGTGTCCAAAGTGGTCAGGGCGGGCTGGTCATCCTCATTTTGCAACCCAGGAAAGCTTGCCCGGACCAGTTAAGTGGCCTGCCCTGGTCCAAGCCAGTGTCCTTCCTCTGCACCCAGAGATGACCTCTCAGGCTTGAACCAGGGACCTGAACTTCAAAGTGAAGTTTCCATGATGGTTCAGACAAAGATGGGGTGTCCTGCGCTGGGCTTCTCGGCTCTCCCGGGTCCTTCAGGCATTATCAACTAACGCTTAGCTAAAGAATCAGAAACGAGTATCAATTTCCCCAGTGAGAGGGCTACAAGACCCACAGCATCCCATTTTTCAAGTCCTTGGGATCAATTAGTGAGTTGCAAAGCCCAGTTTTGCATGGCCCAGACTCTGAGACTCATTAAAGGCCAAAGGGGGAATTTTCATTGTGGAAAAACCCACTTGTACCTAGCTTGCAAGCGACTTTCAGGGTCCTTGGCACAGAAAAGCCAGCCTTTCAGATACTTGTATGATTCTTGCAGCATGGTTCCAATGTGGGTAGATTTGCTTAGCGATGCAGTTGCATTTGCTTTATTTTTTGTTTATCCAGAAGGTGAAGAGGAGAACTTTTCTCTACTGACCGTAGGGGTTTCTCCAGAGATAGTTTGGCAGCCTCTTTTATTCAAACGTTATCCATTGATTTTAAAATAAAACAAAATAAACCAAAAACAAACCCGAGTTTGTTAACATTCAGTAGTCACCAATCACCAATCCGAGAGTAGCCTCCCTTTATTTTCCTTGTTCTGGTTTTATAATTTTTCTATTTTTGCTGTGTCCTGTGAAAATAAAACATGCTGGAGTTTTAACAAGACACGGTTTCCAGTAGATAATATTGGTGTGAAGTTAAACTTCATGTTTACTTGTATTTTATTTTTCAAACATTTCTTATAGCACCATATGCTGCATTTATCACCTACTCTATCCTTTGTCTCTGACTGATTTTCTAATTCATAATCAGCAAGCTCTCCAAAAAAAAAAAAAAAAGAAATTGTCAAGTTATAAAGGTTTTTCTTTTCAAGTCTATTTTAATTTAGTTAAGTATCATCCTTTCCAGTTTTCTCAGATATTCTCATCTAGGAATTATAAGAAAGGACTAAATGGAGTACAATTTTATATTTGTAGAGTATGTACGTGTGCTACACACTCTAACAATAAAGATGCTTTCAACTGCAATAATAAACTCAACTGTAGATGGCATAAACAATAAAGAAGATTTACACTCTCATATCACAGAAGTCCCAAGATAGGATAACTCCACGTTGGCGAATTCAGCAACTCAGTGACATCAAAGCCATCCTCCCTCTTTGCCGTCCTCAGGTTCCCATTGCCTTCATAATACGACTGACTCGTTCTCAAGATGACAACACCCAATAGAAGAAGAGATTGACTCTTCCTCTGCATCTCTTCCTATGAATGAGGAAACCTCTCCAAAAGTATCCCAAGCAGATATTCTCTGATATCACATCAGCCAAAATTCATCTCCAAGCCTAGACCCACCACCAGCAAGAGGAAAGGGACAAGCCAATGAGCTTGGCAGTGATCCTGGTCTCCTAAAGTTGAAAGATTATCTGGGCTGAACCAGGAGGAAAAAGAAGGGATGTGAGTGCACACTCAGAGGGAACTGCTACACGTAACTTATTTCATTCAGTCCCCATAACAATCTTATGGGCTACCTATTGTTATCCCTATTTTAGAGATAGGAAACAAAAGCCTAGGAATTTCAAATCATTTACCTGATTACCCACACATAGAGAATATAATGGATCAGGAATTCAAGAATCGTTCTCCCCATGAATTCAGACTCAATTGGAACCATTTCACAACTTAGAGGTTACAGTGTTTCTCTGTTCTGGACCATTAATACAAAGTTAGGCATTCAACATATAAAAAGCTCACAGCACAAAACCCACAGAATTTTAGAGTTGAGAAGGATCTTTCAATTCCCACCTCCTACAGCATTCATCCAAGTGGTTTTGAGCATCCACCCAGTTTGAAGCACCACCTTGGGAACAGCTAGATGTGCCAGGATGAATAAGATATGGCCTCTGCCCCCAGGGCTCACAGACTAATAAGAAGAATGAGAAAGGTATACAGATAACAATACCGTATGGCAGAATATGGTAAGCACTGGGAGAGTTACCCAAAGGCATTAGGGTACTATTCGGGGGGGAAAAAAATGTTGGCTATAAAAGTTATCATGGAAAAGACATGAAGTGGCAAGTTTCCTTTCCTAAGGCCATAAAAGTTATCATGGAAAAGAAGACATGAAGTGGCAAGTTTCATTTCAACAAGCAAAGATAGGTGGGAGAGAAGTGGATCCCAGGATGCGAGCCAGGCAGGAGCAGCAAAAACTGCAGGTCATGTGAACAAACATCAGGAAGGTAAATTTGACTGGAGGACAGGAAACAGATTACCTTGGAAAGCAAAGCCTGATCTTGAATCGAAGCGTTTATTTTTAGTGTGTGGGACTGAGGGGGGAAAATGAAGGGTTTTGATCAGGTGTGGCATGATCAAAATTGCCTTCTATAAAGATTAACCTGGGAATAGTATATATAGGAAGACGTTCTGTATATCTGTTGGGATGCTTGGTCTGCAAGCCAGAGAAAACCCAACTCAACAGAGCTTGAACAACAGGGACATTTATTATCTCGTTTAAAAGATGCCTGGAAAGTTGGCTGGTTATTTCAGCAGCAGCTTTCCATCCGTCCTTCCGCTCCCCCACTCTCAGCGTAGCCCCCCTTGAGAAAGACGTTGCTGCAGTTTCCAAGTCTCTCAGTTGTAATTAGTAGCATTCAGGGGAACAAGAGACAATCCCTCCCTGTTGTCCCACTCAGGAAGGAGGAAATCGCTCCCAGAAGACTTCCCCTCTCATCTCATTGGCCAGAGTTGAGTCAGATGTCCTGACGTAAACCAATCACTGATAAGGAGAATGGGGCCGCCGTGACAGGCTTCATCAATGAATGAACACCCTGAGGAGCAGGGAAAAAGAGTAGACTCCTCAACCAAATTAGGAATCTGCGACTATGGAAGAAGAGAGGAATGGATGCTGGGGAGACGATGACTAGGGCCTACTATGTGTTCCGTAAGAGGAATCCGAAGCAAAAAGGCCAGCTAGAAGGCTAGGGCACCAGTCCAACGAAGAAATAACAACGACTGAGACTGAGGTTGCGTCTACAGAAGTGGGAAGATGCTCTCGTTCGTGGATGACATAGAACCCCTTGATTCATCATATGCACTGCTTGATTATCTTCAGTGATGGAGAACTCTCCACCTCCTGGGGCTACCGTGTTCCACTATTTAACAGCCATTGGTGTTGAGCTGAAACCCTCGCTCTTTTTTTCACAGGAACAGTTTCCAAGCCAAGAATTCTCCATATGTATGCAATTGAGGTTTTTTTTAAAATCTTAAATGGTCTTTACTTTTATTACCATAAAATGTAATTTTGCTGGTTCTAGTACAATATTCCAGCCTGACTTTTCAACAACCATTGGTTAACTCTCCATGGTGCGCAGGTATTGTCGTAGGCACTGAGGGTAGACAGAGAATAAGGAGCTCACAGCCTGGTGGGGAAGTGGACACACGGACAAGGAATTATAAATCTAGTGTGACAATGCTATAACATGAAGTGGGTTGTGCAAAGTGTGATTGTGACAATGAGCGATAAGGAATTATAAGATTATGACGGATGTTAGAGTAGTCTTGAGAGTGATGAAACAGCATCGTGGCCCCCTGACCCCCACCTCCCAGCCCTTAAATTCCCTTTGGAATTGTATCCCATCAGTGACTGTGACCACAATGTCCTAAGTTTAAGCAGACACAACTGTCAGTGGTTGATTTGATCAGGGTTGAGACGGGCCGAGTCAGGCCCAAATTGAGGAAATTACACTGAGCAACTTAATTTTCACTTTGCTTTCTGTGGAGCAGACAGCACTCAGCTCAAGTGGTTATTTCAACCTGGAGAAGAAAGAGACAGGTTGTGGTGGGGTTGCGGATGGGTTGAGAAAGGGGGGGAGGTGAAGGGTAGCTGAACAAGGGTTACCAAAGGGCCAGAGGACCCTGGAGGGAAGAGTGGTTTTCAAAAGGTTGTTTTTCAAAGAAATGGTATTTCAAGCGGCTGCCCTCAAAATTTGTCCCAAGTCTCTGGTTTCTGTCCTTCTAAGTGCTTGTGCTTTATTGAACATTTATATGGGTGTGAACCTGTAAGTCTTCCAGGCAATGAGGAGACTCGTTGTATAATATCTCCTTCAGTATATTATTGTTGATGCAGGTTTAATTGTCTGATCTCTCAGTTCATCTATTCACGGGAGGATTGAGTGGCTGGGTCAGCATCTTGTCAAACAGGTGACTGAAAAATGGAAACACGGACCCGTGAGCCGGGGTTTGTTGTCGGTGGTTTTGTTTATATGCATGACTGAAATAATTGGCTGCTTTCTGAGTAAATGACTCATCGTCTTGGTGATGGACTCAACCTAGGAAGGCTCCAAAGAGCTGTTGGAGCTTGGTTCCTCTCTCATTTTTAGGACAGAACGACGGCAATGGACGGCCGACAGGTTAAAAAGAAAGTTGAGGAATCAGGACAGGGGTGAAAATACATGATGCTCAGAGTAAGTGGTGCAAAGGAGTCCTCTTGATAGAGCTGAAAGATTTATTTAATTTTTTTAATTGAAATATGGTTGATTTACAGTATTGTGTTAGTTTCGGGTGTACAGCAAAGTGATTTGGTTATACATATATACATGTGTATATACTTTTTGGGGATTCTTTTCCATTATGATTTATTACAAGATATTGAATACGGTAGTAGAAAGACGAGTGATGCTGGGAATATGAGAGGACACGACAGACCATGTTGCCCAAAGCCTCAGTTCAGGTCACTCAACTTCCCTTGACTCTAGGCCACCTCACCCGTAGCCCAGGAGTGAAATCACCACGTTCATATCATAGCATGGTTATAAGAATATGTGTGGGAGCTTTGTAAACTGGAAAATTCTCTCCATGTGGGAAGGGATCTACTTCCTGCGAGGCCTTCTGTGGGGCTGATACATTTCTGGGACTGCCAGAGACTACAGATGGTCCCCCCGAGTCTGCAATGGAAGCACAGACATGGAGGCTTTCCCTGGACCAACCGTTCAGTGAAGTGTCCCTATGCTGGCTTGTGGCCTGGGTGGCTAAAGCTGGTTTTACCATCATGTAAGGGGGGCAAATACAACATACTGTTTATTCATTCAATGCATTTCTTGTGTACCTATCATTGCTACACGGTGCTTGTGTACTTGATCATCTAGTCGGGAAGAGAGACATTATACTCATAATTACCCGTAAGTAGGGTGGCCCTATATCTCAGTCTGCTTGGGACAGTCCTGGTTTACTCCTGGGACTTGGGATAATTATAAAGAGATCTTCCTTTTAGTCTTGAGTATCTAGGCTTGAACAGGAAAGTATATGGTGCTCCTACCTATACATCATCAGTGTGTCATCTGATTAACAAACTCTGAGTCTAACATGTCTCTAAAACACACATCATTCATTCATTCAGCATTTTTTTTTTTTTTTTTTTTTTTTTGCCGTACGCGGGCCTCTCACTGTTGTGGCCTCTCCCGTTGCGGAGCACAGGCTCTGGACGCACAGGCTCAGCGGCCATGGCTCACGGGCCCAGCCGCTCCGCAGCGCGTGGGATCTTCCCGGACCGGGGCACGAACCCGCGTCCCCTGCATCGGCAGGCGGATTCTCAACCACTGTGCCACCCGGGAAGCCCTCAGCATACATTTTGAGTGTCTACTGTGTGCCAGGCATTTGGCACAAGGAGAATCTGGGAAGGCCACCTGGCAGGGGTGAGAGCTGAGCTGACACTTAGGTGGAAAGGAAGAGGAGACAAGCCCCGCAAACAGCTGGGGGAGGGCCCTCCTGGGGAGGGGGGCGCGCGGTGAGGACAAAGGTCCTGAGATTAAAGGACAGAGAGGTCAGTGTGACCAGAAACGAGGTCAGAGAGTGACCAGGGGCCAGATAAACCCTGAAGCCCATCTCAAAAGGTTTGGCTTTATTTCCTTTTTTTTATAGTTGATTTACAGGGTTGTGTTAATTTCTGCTATACAGCAAAGTGATTCAGTTATACATATATACATTCTTTTCTAAAATATTCTTTTTTAAAATTTTAATTAATTAATTTATTTATTTTTGCCTGCGTTGGGTCTTCGTTGCTGCGCGCGGGCTTTCTCTAGTTGCGGCGAGCGGGGGCTACTCTTCGTTGTGGTGAGCGGGCTTCTCGTTGCGGTGGCTTCTCTTGTTGCGGAGCATGGGCTCTAGGCACGCAGGCCCTTCAGTAGTGGTGGCTCGTGGGCTCTAGAGCGCAGGCTCAGTAGTTGTGGCGCACGGGCTTCGTTGCTCCGCGACATGTGGGATCTTCCGGGACCAGGGCTCGAACCCGTGTCCCCTGCATTGGCAGGCAGATTCTTAACCACTGCGCCACCAGGGGAGTCCTAAATATTCTTTCCCATTATGATTTATCACAGGATATTGAATCTAGTTCCCTGTGCTGTTATAAGAGTTTCCAGCTGCTAACCCCAACCTTCCACTCCATCCGTCTCCCACCCCCCTCCCCGCTTGGCAACCACAAGTCTGTCCTCTATATCCGTGATTCTGTTTCTCTTTCGTAGATAGGTTCATTTGTGTCGTATTTTAGATTCCACATATAAGTGATATCACGTGGTACCTGTCTTTCTCTTTCTGACTTAACTTCACTTAGTATGATCATCTCTAGTTGCAGGTTTGGCTTTAACCATGCCTGCAGTGGAGAGCTACTGGAGTGCTGTGCACAGGCTCTCTGACCGCGGAGTGGAGAGTTGACTGCGGGGATGAGAGTGGCCGCAGAGAGGCTGATGTGGTTTTCCAGGTGCCCAATGACAGATGGGCCAGGACACTGGTGCTGTTGCTTCTCTTTTGTTCAAACGGTAGATATTTTAGGAGCTCAAATACTTGCTTTTCATCTTTCCAGCCCTACCTCCAATGTAAAGGCCACAGAAGTTAGATTTCTGGTTACCAGTCTGAGTCTCTATGTAACTCAGAAGTGTCAAGGGGCAGGGCAGGGGGGCGGTCAAGGAAAATCCAACAGAAGGTTCATTTCCATGGAATCAAAAGCAGAGTGTCTGAGGCTCAAAGAGCCGTGGAACGTCCTGGGTGTCATCAATCTTGGCTTCGGACATCTGACGCTGTTTCCCATGGGTCCTTTTGCAATAAAAGGGTGCAATGTAGTCTGAATAACAGCACGGTGAGGTGGATTCATTACTGGTTGGACTTCTTTACTGGAGGGTATTGATTTATGGTTCTGAGAAGTCGTGTGGGGGGGGCATTGCTACCAGTTCATCCCGGTCATCATTCTCCTTAAGGACTTGAGAGGTGTGGGTGTTTGTTTATCCTTTTTGCAGATGCCTTAGGCCAGGAAGGATGAGTCATGTTTGGAAGACAGACTCACCATTCAAAGAGTGCCAGAAGTTCACGTCCTCCTTTGTGCCAGCCTGTTCCCTCCATCTCTTAGTAGGTATCCAACATAATGTGCGTGAGAATCAAGCAGAATGAGGTCTTAAACACAGGAGTCTAGATTCCACTCCTAGTGTGTCTCAGGAGGGCAGGAACATGTGATCTTCACAAGTGCCGACAGGACGCTGAGGGAGGTGGTCGGGACTCCACAGTCTCCTCACTACCTTTGAGCTCCTTGAAGGCAGAGATGGTCTTTTTCTTTAGCATGTGGTACACACAGTAGGTGAGCACTCTGCTTGGCAATGAATATCCTAACATCCCCTTCATCCTGAGAAGGATGAGGCCCTCTGCCAGGGTTCTCCCAGCTTCCTCTCCTTCTACCTCCAAAGGGATCATAACTTCACAGAAGACACTCATGTCATTCCCTCTTATTTCAGAAGAAGAGTGTGGACTTTGGAAGCATACAGGTCTGGGATCAAATCCAAACTCTATTATTGATTATCCAGGCCAACAGTGCTCAAACCGTGGTCCACACCAATCAGCGGGGGAGCTTGTTCGAACAGATTCCGATGCAGTAGGACTGGGCTCTGTGTCTACGAGCTCCCAGGTGATGCTGAAGCTGTCCAAGGCCACACTCTGAGGACCACATCTCAGAGTCTCAGGCTGTGAATGACCTTGCTCGAGTACCTTCAACTCTCTGAGCCCATTCCTTCCATTGGGGAAAAAGAGAAGGTCATGTTGGTCAAGGTTGCGTTGATTCCATGTAATAGGAAACAAACAGTGGAAACAATTCATGGGTCTATTTTTCTCACTTAAAAAGCAGTCGAGGGATGGAGAGGCCAGGGCTGTGTCGGTGCTCGTGGAACCAGGCTCCTTCATGCTCCCTGCTTCGGCAGCACACAAAGTTGGAGCCTCCAGGCCACGACATGGCAGGCAAAGGGCAAAAGCCATGTGCCAGCTGACCCTATTTTTAAAAAATCAGACTATGTAATAACTTACCCAGAACCGCACCTGGACAACACACTGGTGAGATCTGGGTCAAAGGGCGCTCCTGGCAGCTCAGGAGTGTGACAAGGTGAGTATTCTAGCTACGCACGTGGCGGCCCTGAGCAAGGTTGGGGTTATCGGTAAGAAAGCAGGGAGGAGTGGACATTGGGTGGCCTCTAGCAGAGTCCGACGCAAGTATCTATTTTGTGCCATTGTAATGGGGTTTGGTGGGGCTTAATGGGGCCCGGCCTAGCACCTGCCCCAGAGTAAAACTCAGCAAACCTGGGTTTCCTTCCTTTCTCTCCTGAGGTCCTGAGTGTATCTCCTCCAGGCATTGCTGCAGCCGGGATTGCTTCTCCCTGCTGTCCTGAAAAATCTAATGTGTTGGCTTTTTCCCTTCAGCCTTCTTGACTTACCCTTCCCTCCCAGACTGAAAAGCCCTCTCTTCCTGGCTTCCACTCCCCACCATTTTGCACACTTCCCCATCTGTCACCCTGGCAACCACCCACCTGCATTTAATGGGCTTAATTGCCCATCTCTCCCCTAAAACTGCATTCTCGAAAATCAGAAATATCATCCTACCAATGAATTCCAAGAGTCTCTGTTCACTGTTTTTCCCAGTGAGCTTCCTGGCAGTATTCTAACATCACTGCACACACCTCCTGCTTGAAGCACCAGCCTCTTGTCTCTGAGGCACTCTGCTCTCTGGTTCCCCTCCTTCCTCTGGAAATGCTTCTCTTTCCTTCTCCAGCTCTTTCTCTGCCTTTTCCTTGGAAATAAACATTTCCCAAGGTCTCTTTTGCATACCAGTCACCCTACATGCTCATTTCATTCATCGCCCATAGTCTAGAGCAGAGGTCAGCAAAC
Source organism: Phocoena phocoena (assembly GCF_963924675.1). NCBI lineage: Eukaryota > Metazoa > Chordata > Mammalia > Artiodactyla > Phocoenidae > Phocoena > Phocoena phocoena. The sequence continues at coordinate 6,152,045 of NC_089232.1, read as the reverse complement.
TGCAGCCCACTGGACACATTTCACCCTCCGCTCCCCTCCCCCCAACTCCCACTCCAACTCCAGTTGTTTAAATAAAGTTTTTTGGGGGTATAACCACACCCAACGCATTTGCATATTGTCTGTGACTGCCTTTGCACAGCAGTGACGGAGCTGCCACAGTGACCCTATGGTCCCTAAGCCCAGAATATTCACCATCGCCCTTTACGGAAGAACCTTGCCAACGTGTGCTTCTGACTCTTAACAGTATCCAAACACACTTTGCTCCCTGGTGTTCGCTCATGCGCTCCAGACTCTGGACAATCCAGCAGGATCTCCTCCAGCATAGCTAATCCAAGTCCCAAACTGTCTTCCTCCTCAAACCTGTTTCTGCTCTTCTTGGCCATCAATTTTTATCAGTTACCCCATCCGTGACCTACCTGTGGTGAAACTAAACCTTTGCAGCCAATCTGTGGCATCAGGACCATGGAGGGATGAAGGGCCCCCAAGTTCAGTCTTTCAATAGTATCCATCATGGACACTGAACTGGTTTTGCATGTAAAAATCGGTATGACATTAGCAAAAAAACAAAACTAAAAAAAAAAAAAAAGACACTTGAATTCAGCTCCTTTCTCCTTGAAATCTGTCTCTAAGTCACAGTGCTGGCATACTCACTTTAATGAGGTCCCTTCATGACAAGAGGGGAGGCGAAATTCCATCAACTCGATAGTCCTTTCTCTCCATTGACCTAAAGAGCAATCATTCCACATTTAAGTGCTTCCTTCCTAACTTCTAATTGTTTGATTTGCTGCAAAACTGAATTATATATCACTGTAGAAAATGTAAGGACCGACACATAAACAATACCACACTCCAGTTTGCTGAATAATTTACTTTTTCTGCTTCCCCAAAGAATGCGCTTCTCAATGTATTCCTTCTCAAGTTATTGGAATGAAATAGAAATTATTTGGCCTATTAAATTCTGCAAAAGTATCGAGTGAACATACCAAGATCGCGGGCAATGGTGGGAGTCCCTTGTAAAAGCTCTTTGAACTTTGCTGGCTTTTTAGCAAAACGGATTCAGAAGACTTTAAAAGCATTAGCAAAGACAAAGAGCAACTGTTGGCCCTTTGATTTGTCCTTTCATCTGTCAGATTCCCGTGCCTCTGCTATTTGTTAGACACGCGCGATGGCTGCTGGAGATGCCAGATGACTGACACGGCAGAGCCTCCCTGGAAGACTTACAAGGGCTCAGTGAGCCCTGCTCACTTTGTAAAATCAAATCCACGGGGCCACAGAGCAAGTGATTCATGATATTTATAGAATAAATGAATGTAGGAATGACACTCCCTGGTTATGACTTGCCATCAATTACAGAAGGAAGGAGGTGACCATTTTAGTGCCTGTTACGTGACAAGTGCTGTATTATTGCCTCAGTCTGCAGTATAGGCTGGATAAAATGTTGAGCCTTGTCAGAGACTGATGGCAAGTCAAGAAATGGGTTGTAATAATCAGATTTCTGCACACAGGGACTATATCATCCTTTGTTATACGGTAGAAACAGTCTTCGGCGCCAATGAACTCTTGTTTATATTTGAATGATTGTTTGCAGTTTCAAAGCACTTTAAAATATGCTATATCTGTATTCCACCCCGTAAAGCTGTGGCCTATGTGTTTTCATCCCCATTTGGTAGCTAAAGAAACTAAGCGTCGGAAAGTTGCAATGGGTTGCCCGCGCACAGCTAGTAAGTAGTGGGTCAGGCGCTGAAGCTAAGCCCCCTGCCTCTGTGTCTGTAAACCTTGTCACCTGAATTCTCCAAAGAGCCACAGAGCTCATGAGTGAGCAGGGGAATCACCACCCTCATCTCGGGCCCAAGCTACTTGCCACATTGGAGTTGGCACTCTCTCTCTTACATTTTTTTTTTTGCAGTACGCGGGCCTCTCACTGTTGCGGCCTCTCCCATTGCAGAGCACAGGCTCCGGACGCGCAGGCTCAGCGGCCATGGCTCACGGGCCCAGCCGCTCTGCGGCATGTGGGATCTTCCCGGACCGGGGCACGAACCCGTGTCCCCTGCATCGGCAGGCGGACTCTCAACCACTGCGCCACCAGGGAAGCCCTCTCTTCCTTTTATTTATTTATTTTTGGCTGCATTGGGTCCTCATTGCTGCATGCAGGCTTCCTCTAGTTGTGGTGAGCAGGGGCTACTCTTCGTTGCATTGTGCAGGCTTCTCATTGCAGTGGCTTCTCTTGTTGTGGAGCACAGGCTCTAGGCGTGTGGGATTCAGTAGTTGCAGCACGCGGGCTCAGTAGTTGCGGCACAGGCTCTAGAGCGCAGCCTTCAGTAGTCGTGGCGTGCGGGCTCAGTAGTTGTGGCTCACAGGCTCTAGAGCCCAGGCTCAGTAGTTGTGGCACACAGGCTTAGTTGCTCCGCGGCATGTGGGATCTTTCCAGACCAGGGCTCAAACCCGTGTCCCCTGCATTGGCAGGTGGATTCTTAACCACTGCGCCACCAGGGAAGCCCCCTCTCTTACTTTTAAAGTTTAAAAGTAAAGTTTGAAAATGAGATCTGTGATCCCATATCAAATCCCTTCTTCATGGCTAGTGAGTAATAATGAAAAGGAAATAATAAAACAGTTAAGTAACAACCAAAGCTCCAACACTGGGTCCCTTTAGGAGAGAGCTTCCCAAGGGACTGTCGTTTGGGCCCCAGCACATCCCAGCCACAGAGCAAAGAGCAGGGGTCTTTCAGCTTGTACCTCAGGTACCACAGGCCCTAGAGACAATGCAGGCAGCTCCCCCAGCAAAGCAGCCACAGGCCAGGCAGGAGGCCAACGACCTCACACCTGGCTTCCTTTCCCTCTCTCCTCGGAAGCAGTCCATTCTTGGCCAGATTTAATATGCTGTCCCGGAATCCAATCTCTGACTTCCTTGCACGAATAATCAGCGCTCCCTTCCCCACAAAGCGCAGCGAGGACCCTGGGGCCCTGCCCACCTGACGCAGCTACAATCCCCCAAGGTCGGCCTTCCTGGCTAAAGGTGACTGATCCTCACATAAACTGAGACACGTTCCTGAAAATGGAAAACAACTTCATCAAAGATAAATAACAAGGAACCTGGTCTTCGTGTCACATTCCCCACTGGAGAGAGGCGAGCAAGTAGTGATGCCCGTCTCCTGTGGGCAGCCTCCTGGATCTTCCACACGTACAAATAAGAAGTCTGCTCAATGAACTGGTCACTTAAATAGGCTTTTTCATCTGCCAAGTTTCCATTTAAAACACCGACAAAGCCATCTTTGCAAAATATTCTCTGGTATTTATCTCTTCCAATTCACTTAAATTAATTGCTCTCCAATTGTTCTCAAAGCTGTGTGATGGGGAGAGTTTCCAAGAATTGAGTTTCCTCTAAGAACACGAGCTCTCTGGCTTATTTGATTTGCCAAACACAGCAAAGGAGCATTTTCTCGACACTTTCCCAAGATTTATTATGGGGCCACTAATTTATTCTCTGTTCAGTTGGGCATCTCTAACCTGAGAAAGTTGTTAGAAAATGAAGAGAGGGACAGGTGATCATCCTCTGTGAACAGGGTTCACTTGAATCGATGGAAACTCTTAACAAAGTTTCCCCAGAATTTTAGGAATAACAATGAACGAGCGATGGAGATGGAGCATGAGATAATACTGCTCCCAAAAGAGTGATTTCCTCATCTTTACGGACGTGCAGTCAGCAAGCTCATTCCACCTTATTACACCCCACCAGGCAGACAGAGAGTCAAGTTCACCAACTCACATGTAAGGAGAAAAGAGAAGGCGAGGTTCTGGCTGCATCGACGCCAGCCACACTGTCAGTGGTTTATAAGAAGAGCAGAGCTGTTGGCTCAAGCCCCCTCCCTGGTGGAAAGTGGTTAAGGGCAGGAGCTTGGGAGCCAGATGCCAGGGTTCAAATCTCAGCTCCAGTTTCTCAAAAAACTAAAAATAGACCTACCATATGACCCAGCAATCCCACTCCTGAGTATATATCCAAAAAAACCAAAAACACTAATTTGGAAAGATACATGAACCCCAATGTTCATAGCAGCATTATTTACAATTGCCAAGATATGGAAGCAACCTAAGTGTCCATCAACAGATGAATGGATAAAGAAGATGTGATCCATATATATCCAGTGTGTATACACACACACACGCACACACACACACAGACACACATATGACATTGAAATACTACTCAGCCATAAAAAAGAAACAAAATTTTGCCATCTGCAGCAACATGGATGGACTTGGAGGACATTATGCTGAGTGAGATAAGTCAGACAGAGAAAGACAAATACTGTATGATATTACTTATATGTGGAATCTAAAAAATATAACAAACCAGTGAAGAAAACCAAAAGAAGCAGACACAAATATAGAGAACAAACTAGTGCTTTCAAGTGAGGGCACGGAGCGGCAATGTAGGGGTGGGCGAGTGGGAGGTACAAACTACTGGGTGTAAGACAGGCTCCAGGATGTATAGTACAACACAGGGAATAAAGCCAATATGTTGTAATAACCGTAAATGGAAAGTAACCTTTAAAATTTTTTTTAATTAACACCTGAAATACAAAGACTTCATCACTTAAAAAAATAATCCAAGCTACTACTTACTGGGTGGCCCTGAACAAGTTACTCACCTCTTTCTGCTTCAGCTTCCTCCATGGAAAATGAGAATAATAACAGTCCCTGACAGGATAATTGTGAGGACTCCTTGATTAATATGGGTGAAGCTGTTAGAACAGTGGTATAAACCACCATGAGTTTGCTAGTATTCTATGCACGTAGCAACGGAACAAAGATATACAAGTATTGCTAAGAAGGGGTGCTCTGAGACCCCCTTTGATGCATACATCAGGGAGAGGTCATTTTTCACATGCAGACATGACACTGCTATGATGGAGTTCTGGTGTTTTTTCTTTAAACATTTAGAAACCCTTTGGGGTTTTTTTGGAATGTATAAAAGTATTTATCACATATTTCTTTGTTTCTTAGCTTTGATGTTTTTCTTTCTTGTTTAATTTTTATTTTATATTGGAGTATAGTTGATTTACAGTGTTGTGTTAGTTTCAGGTGTACAGCAAGGTGATTCAGTTATACATATACAATATATCTATTCTTTTTCAGATTCTTTTCCCATATAGGTTATTACAGAGTATTGAATACGGTTCCCTGTGCTATACAGTAGGTCCTTGTTGTTTATCTATTTTATATATAGTAGTGTGTATATGTTAATCCCAACCTCCTAATTTATCCCTCCCCCCTACCTTTCCCCTTTAGTAACCGTAAGTTTGTTTTCTATGTCTATGAGTCTGTTTCTGTTTTGTAAGTAAGTTCATTTGTATCATTTTTTAGATTCCACATATTAATCATATCATATATTTGTCTTTCTCTGTCTGAGTTACTTCACTTGCCTAGTATGATCATCTCTAGGTCCATCCATGTTGCTGCAAATGGCATTATTTCATTCTCTTTTATGGCTGAGTAATATTCCATTGTATATATACACACATCTTCTTTATCCATTCATCCGTTGATGGACATTTAGGTTGCTTCCATGTCTTGGCTATTGTAAATAGAGCTGCCATAAACACTGGGGTGCATGTATCTTTTCAAATTATGGTTTTCTCCAGATATATGCCCAGGAGTGGGATTGCTGGATCTATTTTTAGTTTTTAAGGAACCTCCATACTGTTCTCCATAGTGGCTGTATCAATTTACATTCCCATCAACAGTGCAAGAGGGTTCCCTTTTCTCCACACCCTCTCCAGCATTTATTGTTTGTAGACTTTTTGCTGATGGCCATTCTGACCAGTGTGAGGTGAGACCTCACTGTAGAAACGATTTGATATTTGAAGTAGACTAGTATGGAACTGGTTTGGGTGTAAATTTACTTTGTTAACCCCGTCTCTTCATAGAAAGTGTGAAGAAACATCACAATGTTCAAATCACCCAGTTCTGAATAATGGAAATTTTTTTAGGTCCCTATTTTACCTGGTTTACATGCAAGAGACAATTTTGAAGCAGGGAAGGGACAGCCTCACCCCAGAAATTACCATCTATCCCAGGATATTTTAAAGACACATCAATTTTATTTTCATTAGAACAATAAATATGCCCACTATAGAAAATGTGGGGAACTCAGAAAAGTAGACAGAAAAGAAGAAAAAATTTCTAGTACCAGCTTCCAGAACAATAACCACAAATGTTGTGATGTGCTTCCTTCCAGTCTTTTTTCCATACATGGAATGTACAACTTTTGTTGTTTTTATACTGGAACTATGTTAAATAGAAGACTTGTCCTCTTCCCTTTTACCATAAGCATTTTTCCATGTTAGGACCATGCTTCAGATCCCGTCTCATAGCTCAGGATCCCATCTCTGTTTCTACACCAAGACCTCATTGTTCCATTAGAAATAAACAGGCAGCCCAGCTCCATCCTTCTGATGTGTGTGTGGGGAAATATATAGGCTTAGGTATAATAAAACTAGATCAATAAGATGTTATCTTTAGGGTTCCTAGCACTATAAATACATTTATTAGTATTTCAACATAAGAGTTAAATTACCCAGAGTAATGCTCTTTTTTAAGCAATTGTGGCAGTCCTAGTGTCCCAAGTGGTCAATTCCAGTGGAGATTGTGTTAATTAGCTTGGGTTCCCATAACAAATTACCACAGGTTGGGGAGCTTAAACAATAGAAATGTATTTCCTCACAGTTCTGGAGGCTAGAAGTCCAAGACCAATGTGTGGGCAGGGTTGGTTTCTGGTGAGGCCTCTCTCGTTGCCTTGTCGATGGCATCTTCTCCCTGTCTCTGCATGGCCTTCCCTCTGCACATGTCTCTGCGCTAATCTCCTTGTTTTCTAAGAGCTCGGGGTGGGTTGGATTTGGGTCCACCCTAATGACTTCATTTTAACTTAATTACCTCTTTAAAGACCCTGTCTCCAAATACAGTCACATTCTGAGGTACTGGAGGTTAGAACTGTACCATATGAATTTGGGGGAGTGGGGGGCAATGCACAATTCAGCTTATAACAAGATCTGTTAGGCCATGCTACTACAACTATGAGTTTGCATGTTTGATTGTTTCTTTTAACACAGGGATAAAATTCTTTTCAGTGATGTCAACTTCATATCTAGGCATCTGAGAACTGAGACTGGGTCTGAGGTCACTCTTGGCTACTCAGATCTCACCATAGTGCTTGGCACTTAACAGGCAACGAAAGAGAGAAGTAAAGGGGGCAGGAAATTAAGTGCATGGACCCAATGCATGTCATCAGTTTGCTCAGGCCTTCAAAACTAAAAGAGGAGGGAGGCTAAAATACCTTGATTTGTTTTCTAATTCAGCTCCTCACTTTATCCTCAGTCATGAAGATATGCAATGGCTCATTTGTCCAGAGTTAGGGTGAACTAAAACATACTGTTCTTATTTAATCTGCGGAAATATTTTCCTCAATTCATGTGTGCCTTCAAAGACTTTTTCTTGTGTGTGTTTAGTTTTTACATTGCAAATAAAAAGAGTAAAAAAAACGAGAAAAAAGGAAAGGAAGGATGGAAAGGAGGGAGGGAGGGAGGAAGGAAGGAAGGGAGAGAGGGAAAGGAAGGAAGGGAGGGAGGGAAAATTTTTGAAAAACAGAAGAGTCATTGTCTTGTATAAGGGTTTTTTTTCCCACTCTTGCAGCTATTAAGAACATAAGTATGGAGTTCATACACATTATTTCACCTTATCATCCAAAGTACCCAGTTGAATAGATGTTTTCACCAGCATTTTGCACTAGAGGACCTGAGGCTCAAAAAAGTGAAGGCAGTTGAACAAATCACACAATTATTAGTGGCAGAATCAGGCCTTAACTTTTGTCTTCCAGACCTAAGCTCAGTGCTTATTCACCTCTATCCTTGCCTCTCCCTCCAAAAAGAGAGATTCACATGCTAGGCTCCCACGCCTTTTCTACCTTGAAGAGCAGTAGGAAATTAGGGGAGAGCCGTAAACTAAAGGACATGCAAGTCAGACTCTGCATTAAACTGTGTTATTCTGAGCACATTACTTCCTGTTACTCTGGGTTCTCGTCTGGGAGAGGATGCATTGCATACGACCATCTTTAAGGTCCCATTAGTTGTGTAAAGATTTATGGTGAACAGGAAGGAAGTCCACATACTGTTGGGAGGGCAGCATTCGATAATTCCTGCAGTTAATTTCTAACAGGTATGTGGGCCTTTTGCTATGACCACATCTATCTTAGCCCTGCTACAGCCCCAGTGAGAGACACATCAAAGATAAGCTTTGCCTGTTTCACACTTCTGTCTCCATTCTCCTGGATCTTTGTGAAGAAACTCTGTGTAGGATATAGATGAACGTGTACTTCCTTGGAATTTTCTCCACTATTAATTTAATAAACATTTATTGGGCGCCTGCTACATGCCCATACTTGTCCAGGTAGAGAAGCTAAAACCATGAGTTAGAAATGATTCTCACCTTCAAAATTCTCACCCTTTAGTGGGGAAACATCCATGTAATGGAGAAGTTAGATGTCTTGAATGGCTAATTGAGGAATTGTAAATTTGCCCATCCAACAAAGCAACAAAAGCACTGTCAGAAATGGTCAGGGGCATCCCTGGTGGTGCAGTGGTTGAGAGTCCACCTGCTGATGCAGGGGACACGGGTTTGTGCCCCGGTCCGGGAAGATCCCACATGCCGCGGAGCGGCTGGGCCCGTGAGCCATGGCCTCTGAGCCTGTGCGTCCGGAGCCTGTGCTCCGTAACAGGAGAGGCCACAACAGTGAGAGGCCCTCATACCACACACACACAAAAAAAGGTCAAAATCAACTATTTTAGAACTACAGATATTAACCAAAGACTTACAACAGTCTGAGAAATATTTGTTGAGGGAAAAACTGAACCTCTATAAGAACGGCTCAGTGTGTTGTTGACCTACTCCCATTCTTCCCTTGATCTACTCCCATCCTTCCTTCCCTGACTCCATGAAACCTTTGAAAACCAGCAGCCTCACAACCACAGTGGCTGTGAAAACCAGCAGGCTTGAAGCTACCAGACGGAGCGGATCCTGTTTGAGCACCTCAAGAAGTTTCATTCAGACCATTGTCTCTATTTGATGTTTCCTACATTTCCTGGAAGAGGCCCATTCACAGCGTTTTCTCATTGTTTGGCCCGACTTGCACCTTGTTCTACTGTAAACAGCCCTACCCTTAAAGCATTTTTTGAAAGTAATCAGCAGCTGCTACCTAACATTGCAGCTGCCTGAGGCTTCTAAGCCACTTGGGGCAAACAAGATCCTAGCTAAAAACTTAAAAGGTAGATCAGGAGCCGGGTATCTATAGGTGGTATTGAAAAGTTCTGAGGGATGTGAGACATTCTTCCTGGGGATCTAGAAAGTTGTACCTCTAGTTGGGTCTGTGTACATGCCTAGGAAAGACCTGTGAGGGCTCCAGTCTCTCACCATGGGGTGACCCAGAGACCTTGCACAAGCAGGAAGTGAAGGGCAAGGCAGAGAACAATCTAAGTATTGAAGGTATGCCTCAACACACAAAGAGCCCCTTGGCAAGGGGTGGAAGACATAATGGTTCAAAGCATTTAAGGAAATCTCTGATCAGTCATTAGCTGAGCATGTTGCTAAGAAGGCAGAGACTTCAGTGACCAGACACTAGAGGGAATATAGACTTTAAATAATTAGTCCAGGAAAGTCACTAAAAATACAAACAGGGACAACAAAACCCGGGGACAGAGGAGACATGATTCCCAGAGTTGCCACATTATATTATCAAAAATGTCCAGTTTCTGGGGAATTCCTTGGTCGATCCAGTGGTTAGGACTATGTGCTTCCACTGCAGGGGGCACGGGTTCGATCCCTGATTGGGGAACTAAGAGCCTGCATGCTGCACGGTGTGGCCAAAAAAAAAAAAAGTCCAGCTTCTGATGAAAGATTATGAAACACAAAATGAAATAGGAGAATATGTACCATGCAGAGGGAAAAAAAAATGCAACCAGTAGAAACTGACCCTGAGGGGGCTCAGATGCTGTACTTGGTAGTCAAAGACTTTAAATCAGCTATTAGAAATATGTCCAAAGAACAAAATGAAACCATGTCTAAAAGAATGAAAGCAAAGTAAGACAACGATGTCCCACCAAATAAAAAATATCAATAAATAGATAGAAGTTATCTAATTCTGAAGTTGAAAAGTACAGTAACTGGAAATCATAAAGTCACTAGTCATGCTCAATAGCACATTTGAGCTGACACAGGGAAGAATCAGTGAATAGAATAAAGATCAATTGAAATTATCCAATCTGAAAAATATAAAAAATGAATGAATAAAAGTGAGCAGAGCCTCAGAAATGTATGGGACTTTATCAAGTATCCCAATATATGCATAATGGGAGATGAGAGAGAGAGAAAAGGGGGCAGAAGGAATATTTGAAGAAATAATGGCCTAAAACTTCCCCAATATGATGAAAGACATAAATCCACACATCCAATACATTCAGTGAACTCCAAATAGAACAAACTTAAGGAAGTTCACACCTAGACACATAGTCACACTGTTGAAAGATGAAGACAAAGAGAGAATCTTGAAAACAGCATGAGAAAAATGACTAATTGTGGGAACAAGCGATCCTCAATAAGATGAATAGCTGACTTCTCGCTAGAAACCATGCAAGCCTGAAGCAGCGAGATGATGTATTCAGAATGTTGGGGAAGAGAGGAAGGAAGAAAAACTGTGACTCAGAAATTCCATATCCGGAAAAATTATCCTTCAAAAATGAAAAAAAAATTAAGACATTCTCAGATGAACAAAAACAAAGAAATGTGTTGCTAGCAGACCTATTCTACAAGAAATAGTAAAGGGAGTCCTTCAGGCTGAAATAAAGGATAGTAATCAGTCATTTGAATCCACACAAAGAAATCAAGAGCACTGGTAAGGGTAACTACAAGGTAAATATAAAAGAGAGTATAAAGTTTTTTGTACCCCTTTTCTCCTCTTATCTGATATAAAAGGCAACTCCATAAAGCAATAATTACAGAAATGTGTTGATGAGCTTATAATGTATAATGATGTAATATGTATGACAATAGGGCTTCACTGGTGGCCCAGTGGTTAAGAATCCACCTGCCAATGCAGGGGACACAGGTTCGAGCCCTAGTCCGGGAAGATTCCACATGCCGCAGAGCAACTAAGCCTGCGTGCCACAGCTACTGAAGCCTGTGCACCTGTGGCCTGTGCTCCGCAACAAGAGAAGCCACTGCAATGTGAAGCCCGCTCACCGCAACGAAGAGTAGCCCCCGCTCGTCGCAACCAGAGAAAGCCCACGCACAGCAACAAAGACCCAATGCAGCCATAAATAAATAAATTTATTTTTTTAAAAAAATATATATATGACAATAATACCACAACAGTGGAGGAATAGAATGGAGCTATATCAGAGCAAAGCTTCTGTATACTATTGAGATTAAGTTAGTATTAATATGAACGAGATTTTTTTTAAGATACTAATTATAATCTCCTGGGCAACCACTAAGAAAATAATAATAATAGTAATAATAAATAAAAAATAAGTGAATTAAAATGGCACACTAGAAAATATCTAAAAATCTGTTTAACACAAAAGAAGCCTATGTTGTTATGTGTATATATGTTTATAATTGTTTATAATCTTTCTGATGAATTGGCCTTTTTGTCATTATATAATGTCCCTCTTTGTCTTGAGTAACATTTTCTGTGTTAAGGTCTCTTTTATCTGGTATGAGTATTGCCTCTCCAGCTCTCTTAGTTCTCTTTGGTTGCTATTTGCATGTTTTCCATTCTTTTACTTCAGTCTAACTGTGTCTCTGAATCTAAAGTGAGTTTCTTGTAGATAGTGTATAGTTGGATCCTGTTGTTTATCCATTCTGCCAATCTGCCTTTTTAAAATGTACTTAAATTTAGTTTAATCACCAATAAGCAGAATTTACATCTGCCATTTGCTACTTGTTTTCTTTATTTTTTATGTCTTTGTTTCTCTTTTCTTCTTTTTTATCTTATATTTCTTATATGTCTACATTTATCCTATTAGTCCTGTTTCTCTGGAGAACCCTAATACGCACTACAATGGAATTAAATTATAAATAAATAAGAGAAGGAAATTTGAGAAGCTCACAAATAATGTGGGAAATAAGCAACACACTCCTGCATATATACCAAAGAGAAAAGTTGAAAAAAAAGTGCCCACACAAAAATTATACATGAATGTTCATAATCATGTTATTTATAATAGCCCAAGGGTGGAAACAACCCGAATGTTCATCGACTGACAAAACTGATGACTAGATAAATAAAATGTGATATATCCATACAATGGACTGTTATTCAGCAATAGAAAGGAATGAAGTACTGACACACACTGCAACACATACGACCCCTGAAAACATTATGCTAAGTGAAAGAAGGCAGACACAAAAGACCACATATTGAATGACTCCATTCGTGTGAAATGTCTAGAATAAGCAAACCTATAGAGACACAAAGTAGATTCGTGGCTGTCTAAGCCTGGGGTTGGGGAATGACTGCTGACAGGTATGAGGTTTGGTTTGCTTTGGTTTTGATATAATGAAAATGTTCTAAAGTTAAATTGTGGTAACGGTTGCACAACTTTGTGGATATACAAAGTCCCTGAAGTTGTGCCCTTTAAATGGGTGAATTTATGATACGTAGATTATATCAAAAGAAAGAACAGCAAACTCTGTGATAGGAAAGGAAAGGTGAGAAGAAGGAAGAGATGATATTTGTCTTTCTTCACAGTTTTGCTGGGCCAACTGTATCTGTCCCGTGTCTACAGCCCCAGCCTGATGAGTGCTGCGGAGAGAGGAGTGAGTGACACACCCCAGAGGAAAGGGGAAGAAGGAGCTGTTGGAGGAGCTGGAGTTGGGCTGTGAGGGATGCCTTGCCCTAGGAGGTGGAGAACAGCACGAAGGGTGTTCCAGGTCAAGAAAAGAGCTGCACTGAGGAACGGATGAGGCTGGGAGAGAAACGAGTCTCGAGTGGGGCAGGAGGGACGTGTGGCCAGGACCAGGGAGAGGAGAGCTGAAGGTGTGCTGAGGAGGCCAGATTTTATCCTGGTTTGGAAGAAGCCAGTGACAGTTCTTAACAAGAGCATCAGAGCTGCTCCTTTTTTTTTTTTTTTAACATGTTTATTGGAGTATAATTGCTTTACAATGGTGTGTTAGTTTCTGCTTTAGAAGATATACAGATTGCCAACAAACACATGAAAGGATGCTCAACATCACTAATCATTAGAGAAATGCAAATCAACACTACAATGAGGTATCACCTCACACCAGTCAGAATGGCCATCATCACAAAATCTACAAACAATAAATGCTGGAGAGGGTGTGGAGGAAAGGGAACACTCTTGCACGGTTGGTGGGAATGTGAGTTTGATATAGAGTTGCTTCTTGAAAGGTCATCTTGGTTTCAGAGTAGATGATGCATTGGAACGGGGGAGGGGTGGAGAGACGGAAATGAGTGAAACTTGCTAGAAGCCGGATGGAACAGCCCGGGAGAGGGAGCGTGGCTGTGCTGTCCTGATCAGAATGCAGCATTAGAAAAACTCATCCTTCTTATTCAGGCATCCATCTGTCATCTGAAAGATTCTAGTTAGGGCTGTCGGAGGGTGGTATTCAATTCTATTACTCAAAGAGAACATCACTCCCCCGATAAAAAGATTTGAGGGCGGAAGCTGTGATGAGAACGTAACAAGATGAAAGAGAGTGCACTTCTACACATCCCCTGCGTCTTATTTCACTGGATACATTGGAAAATTCTATCACTGAAATAAGTTTCAATTCTATGATGGAAAGAAATGTCATTTTCATCACCGCTTTAAGGGGCTCATCTTAGAGGCAGGGAGATACTTAGAAAAATGGATGAAGGAGTCTTGTTGTCTCTAATTTGGGGAGGTGGGTATGAAGTTTTGCAGGCCCAGTGACTCTGGAAGACTGTGGTCTGTGCTATTCTTATCGAACTGCTTCATTTCTAAGGCCTCTATTTTTCTAAATGCTAAATAGATCGTGGTCTCTTATCACAAATATTAAGTAGCATGGTGAGAATTAATAAACTTCCATTGGTCAGAAAGAGAGTGTTGGGACCAATAAATAAAAGACCTTAGCAGGCATGACCATCTTTTAGGAAATCTGGCTTCCAGAGAAACTCTCAGTTCACTGAAGGGCCCCTATGGAAATTAATGGAAGCATACTAACTGCTGTTCAACACAGAAATAGAATTCCAAATGCATTGGAAGAGAGGACATCAACTGTCAGAAAAATACTGCTAAGTAACTAGACTCATTTTTTCTAGGAGAAGTAGTAGATATTGGGAGCCGAAGCATTAGGAACTCTGATTTTCCCATAAGAACCCGTCCAAGGGGAAAGGATCGTCCGTCACATCCCATGTTTTGATTTGTTATAGCCAGAAACCATGTGAATGACCTCAAGAAATAGAGGAGTTAATTAAAAATATTATAATACTATCTAATATTTTAAAGCCCTTATCGTGTTCCAGAAACTGTGCTAAGCCCCTCCTGTATCCTTGAGGCCTCACAATAACCCTATGAAGTTGACAATAGTTTTCTCTCTACAATACAGCTGGAGAGATTGAAGCTCAGAGAGGTTAAGCGGCTTGCCTGAGGTCACACAGCTCCCATGAGGCAGTCTCCGTTCAAGTCAAAGTCTTGGAGACTCTGAGCCCCAAACTCTCAATGACTTGGTTAGTGCCTCAAATTTTAAGATGCGAATGCCCTGGAGCTGGAGCAAGAAAGCCACCCAGGCCCCAGGCAGGGCTCAGGGATGTCTCTCTCTCTCGGCCTTCACACTTCTGTCCACACCTCCTCACCCTGTACACCCCCACTGCTGCTCCCTCACAATGTCGACTCACAAGAGGTCTGGCTCGTCCTGGCCCAGAATCAGCCCCGCAGCACCCTGGCCATTGGAGCCCTGCTGCCAACCAGTGCTGTCTCTCAGGACCCAATGCTAAATTCCTGTGAAGAGAACCTTCCAGGTCCAGCTCATCCTCTCATCCGGTCTCACAGGTCAGAAGCCCCAGGCTGATCTACCCAGTGCTACTCTACCCTCATGTTACCTGGTCCAGTCCATAGGGCAAGGCAGGGTCCAGCCCAAGCAGCAGGAGGTGGGCAGGGCAGATGCCCCCCCCCACCCCCGGGGGGAGAGGGTGAAGGGTGGGCAGGGCAGGCAGAGCTCAGAGCTTGAGAGCACACCCGGAGGACGGAGCATTCCTCACCAGGACCTACTCACCACATCCAGGCTCCTCCTCAAGGAGACATGAGCCTGAGAAACTACAGGGTCTATTTTTTTTTAAATTTAGATCGGAGTAGAGTTGATTTATGATGTTGTGTTAGTTTCAGGTGTACAGCAAAGTGAATCAGTTATACATATACATATATCTGCTCTTTCTTAGATTCTTTTCCCATATAGGTCATTACAGAGTGTGGAGTAGAGTTCCCTGTGCCGTACAGTAGGTCCTTATTAGTTATCCTTTTTTTTTTTTTGTGGTACGCGGGCCTCTCACTGTTGCGGCCTCTCCCATTGCGGAGCACAGGCTCCAGATGCGCAGGCTCAGTGGCCATGGCTTACGGGCCCAGCCGCTCCACAGCATGTGGGATCCTCCCGGATGGGGGCACGAACCCACGTCCCCTGCATCGGCAGGTGGACTCCCAACCACTGCACCACCAGGGAAGCCCATTTATCCATTTTATACATAGGAGTGTGTCTATTGATGATGGATGACCGAGCATTAGGAAGAAGGACCACTGAGGCCTGGTCAGATTCATACACACCCGACTTCAACTCAAACTCAACAACTCCATCCTGTGGACACCTTTTCCTCTCATCACTCACACCTATACCTACAACTCTCTCTTTCCCCTCCTTCCTGGGCCTCTAAGACTAATCAAGATTGTTTGTCAATTCTTTCTAGTAAATATTTCTAGAATCCACACTTGGTTTCGGAACGAGACCCCTATCTCAGGTTACATCCATTGAACATATAAGAGTAACAAAGCATCACAATTCTATAAGGAAGGACTGTTATTATTACCCCTTATTACAGATAAGAAAACTGAGGCCCTGGGACTTCCCTGGCGGTCTGGTGGTTAGCACTCGGTGCTTTCACTGCTGAGGGCCCAGGTTCAATCCCTGGTGGAGGAACTAAGATCCTGCAAGCCACATGGTGCAGTCAAACAAACAAACAAAACTAAGGCCCAGAGAGGCGAAGGAGCCTGTCCAAAAGCACACAGCTTGGACCCCAGCAGACACCCTTCTGTCTGCCAAGAGCCTACATGTGCTGGACGCTGGGCATAGCAGGGAGTATGGCAGATGGGGTCCTGCCTTCCTGCCGTGTACAGCCTAGTGCACAAAGCACCAGGGGTGCAGAGTTGGTCTGTGTAACCTACTGGTCTTGCGGTGATGTTCTCAGGCTTTGGCCAATGTGTAGTCAAGGTGGCCAGCTGTCCTTCTCAAAAGTATTGTCCTTGATTTTGACCTTTCATTCTTCCTAATTTTTTTTCCCCAAAGGGAGTTAAAATGTCTTTTCAAAGAATGAAATTAGAACACTCCCTAACACCAGACACAAAAATAAACTCCAAATGGATTAAAGACTTAAATGTAAGGCCAGACACTATCAAACTCTTAGAGGAAAATGTAGGCAGAACACTCTATGGCATCAATCACAGCAAGATCCTTTTTGACCAACCTCCTAGAGAAATGGAAATAAACAAAAGTAAACAAATGGGGCGGAATGAAACTTAAAAGCTTTTGCACAGCAACTGAAACCATAAACAAGAGGAAAAGACAACCCTCAGAATGGTAAAAAGATATTTGCAAATGAAGCAACTGACAAAGGATTAACCTGGAAAATTTACAAGCAGCTCATGCAACTCAATATCAAAAAAACAAACAACCCAACCCAAAAATGGGCAGAAGACCTGAATAGACATTTCTCCAAAGAAGACATACAGATGGCCAACAAACACATGGAAGGATGCTCAACATCACTAATCATTAGAGAAATGCAAATCAACACTACAATGAGGTATCACCTCACACCAGTCAGAATGGCCATTGTCAGAAAAATCTATAAACAACAAATGCTGGAGAGGGTGTGGAGAAAAGGGAACCCTCCTGCACTGTTGTTGGGAATGTAAATTGATACAGCCACTATGGAGAACAGTATGGAGACTCCTTAAAAAACTAAAAATAGAACTACCATATGACCCAGCAATCCCACTACTGGGCCTATACCCTGAGAAAACCGTAATTCAGAAAGAGTCATGTACCACAATGTTCATTGCAGCTCTATTTACAATAGCCAGGACATGGAAACAACCTAAGTGTCCATCGACAGATGAATGGATAAAGAAGATGTGGCACATATATACAATGGAGTATTACATAGTCATAAAAAGAAACGAAATTGAGTTATTTGTAGTGAGGTGGATGGACCTAGAGTCTGTCATACAGAGTGAAGTAAGTCAGAAAGAGGAAAACAAATACCGTATGCTAACACATATATATGGAATCTAAAGAAAAACAGTTCTGACGGACCTAGGGGCAAGACAGGAATAAAGACGCAGATGTAGAGAATGGACTTGAGGGAGAGAATGGAATGGGAGGGAGAAGGGTAAGCTGGGACGAAGTGAGAGAGTGGCGTGGACGTATATACACCACCAAATGTAAAACGGATAGCTAGTGGGAAGCAGCCGCATAGCACAGGGAGATCAGCTCAGGGCTTTGTGACCACCTAGAGGGGTGGGATAGGGAGGGAGGGAGGGAGACGCAAGAGGGAGGGGATATGGGGATATAAGTATATGTATAGCTGATTCACTTTGTTATACAGCAGAAACTAACACACCATTGTAAAGCAATTATACTCCAATAATGATGTTAAAAAATAAAATCCCTAAAATAATTAATTAATGGGATGTTAAAAAAAATGTCTTCATTAACAAAAGCACTGGAATAGGTGATGGGATTAGTCATGTGTGCATGTGTCCGCACATCGCAAAATAAAGTTGGTAGCCCACTTTCATTCCTTCCCACCCTAGCCCTACTTAAAAACAATAAAATCAGTGGTCTGTGGAGTCTAGAGGTGTGGTGACCACTTAGTCGGGGCCAACTCCTCAGCCTGTGTGGGGCTGTGGACCACCTTGCCTGCACCTGCCATTGCCTTCCCGCAGCCTCGCCTCCCGCTCCCCTGCCCTTGACACCTTTTCTGTCTTTCCCTTGCTTTTAAACCATTTTATTGTTAAATAAAAAGGATACAGAAAACCGCCTGAATCAAACGTGCAGCTGCATGGATTAACAGAAGATGGGCTCCTGCAACCACGCCTCACCCTGCTCCCTTCCAGCGGCCCCCCTCAGGCAACAGCAGCTCTCCAGAAGCATCTTCCTTCGTTCTGCTGTCCCCCACAGACCCCACGGCCACACTCGGTGCTGACGATTCCAGCCCCGCCCCCCACACCGAGACCGTCCTGTGTCTGAGCCTGAATTCAGCCCCCGGGGGCTCCCTCCCACACTTTCCCGAGCCATCGGAGGCCGGTGGGCTGGGGGCAGGGAGCCTTGGGCACAGTCAGGGGACAGCGCCTGTGGTCCAGTGGTCGTGGTTCCCTGCCTCCCCGCCTTCAGCCCGCCTTCTCGGCTCCTCTCCCATCCGCGTACCCAATCTCGGCGTTCAATCCCCTCTGCTGTAGCCGGACACAGTCCACCCCCTGTCCCACCCCCAGAGCCAACCCCTCCCCCCTGCCATGGCCTCCAGAGCTTCTTCACTCTCACCTCCCAACACAGGTGACATGTGTCTGGATTGACTGGGACAGTAATACTTTTGCACATTGTCCCTGCGTACGTAATCACAGATGCCTCTTCAAACTCAATATTATCCTGGTCAGGATGCTAAGTTATGTCCACTTCATTCACACGGCAACTGGAGGGATCCTTTAAAAACACAGAGCAGGGGGACTTCCCTGGTGGTCCCATGGCTGAGACTCCGTGCTCCCAATGCAGGGAGCCCGGGTTCGATCCTGGTCGGGGAACTAGATCCTGCACACCGCAACTAAGAGTTCACATGCCGCAACTAAGAAGCCTGCATGCCACAGCTAAAGATCCCGCATGCCGCAACTAAGACCCAGCGCAGCCAAGTAAATAAATAAATATTAACCAAAAGAACCCCACACAAAGCAGGTCCTGCCACCCCCCCCTCAGACACACCCATTGGGTTGGCTATTATAAGAAACAAAAACAAAACAGAAAGTAACAAGTGTTGACAAGGATGTGGAGAAGTTGGAACATTTGTGCACTGTTGGTAGGAATGTAAAATGGTGCAGCAGCCATCGTGGAGAACAGTATGGAGGTTCCTCAAAAAGTTAAACACAGAATTACCTTAGGATCCAGCAATCCCGCTTCTGGGTATAGACCCAAAAGAATTAAAAGCAGGATCTTGAAGACATATTTGCACACCCATGTTCACGGCAGCCTTATTCACAATAGCCAAGAGGTAGAAGCAACTCAAGCGTCCTTCGACAGATGGGTAGATCAACAAAGTGTGGTCTGTACGTATACTAGAATATGATTCAGCCTTCAAAAGGAAGGAAATTCTGACACAGGTTACCGCATGGATGAACCTTGAGGACATTATGCTGAGTGAAGTAACAGACGCAAAAAGGCAAATACTATATGATTCCACTTACATGAGATCCCTACAGAAGTAAAATTCAGAGACGGAAGGTAGAGCAGCAGTTGCCAGGGGTTGGGGGAGGGGACATGGAGAGCAAGCGTTTCGTGGGGACAGAGTTTCAGTTTTACAAGATGAAGAAAGTTGTTCTGCTAAAGGTTATGTGGCAGCCTGCGTAGGCGGGGAGTCTGGGGGAGAATGGATACATATGTATGTATCGCTGAGTCGCTTTGCCGTGCACCTGAAACTGTCACAACATTGTTAGTCGGCTCTACTCCAACATAAAATAAAAAGTTTAAAAAAAAAAAAAGAAGGCTAATACTTGGGGAAAAAAAAAAAAGATGAAAAAATTTCCGGAGGTGGATAGTGGTAATGGTTGCACAATAACGTGAACGTACTTACTGCCAGTGACTTCTCTTCTTAAAAGTGATTATAGGAGCTTCCCTGGTGGCGCAGTGGTTAGGAATCTGCCTGCCAATGCTGGGGACACAGGTTCGAGCCCTGGTCCGGGAATATCCCACATGCCGCGGAGAAACTAAGCCTGTGCACCACAACTACTGAGCCTGCGCTCTAGAGCCCACGAGCCACAACTACTGAAGCCCGCGCGCCTAGAGCCTGTGCTCCGCAACAAGAGAAGCCACCACAATGAGAAGCTCGTGCACCGCAACGAAGAGTAGCCCCCGCTCGCCACAACTAGAGAAAAGCCCGCGCGCAGCAACAAAGACCCAACGCAGCCAAAAATAAATAAAATAAATTAATTTTTTTTTAAAAAGTGATTATAAAGGTACATTGTATGCTGTTTCTATTTTACCACCATTTAAAAAAAAACTTTCCAAAGGCTTTTCATCAAAACTGGAGTAAAGGGCTTCCCTGGTGGCGCAGTGGTTGAGACTCCGCCTGCCGATGCAGGGGACACGGGTTCGTGCCCCGGTCCGGGAGGATCCCACATGCCGCGGAGCGGCTGGGCCCGTGAGCCGTGGCCGCTGGGCCTGCGCATCCGGAGCCTGTGCTCCGCAACGGGAGAGGCCGCGACAGTGAGAGGCCTGCATACCGCAAAAAAATAAAAATAAAAAATAAATCACACACTCAGCCCCTTCTGGTCCTTGAGATAGAAATAACCAAAATAACGAACTGTGGTGGTTGATTTCTAACTTTTTGAGTATGACTCGGCTGAGAGGCCTAGGCCAGGCCTTGGGAGCAGGTGCAACAGCGGGGAAGGTGTTCGCTGGGCGTCTGCTCTGGGTGGGACCCTTACCCTGCACACCCAACGGCTACGCTGTCCTGTGGCTGGTGATGCCCGGGACTGTCAATCACGCTGTCCCAGGTGCCAGGCCAGGCTGGCTCTGCCCTTGGCCCAGATGTGCCATGAACTTCATCTGAGCCTCAGCTGTTTTCCCCACAGACTAGGCTGATGACCTTTGCCCCGCCTGTCTCACGGGGCCACTGAGAGATAGAACGAGGCACCAGAGGTGACAGCACCGCAAAGTGTTCTACTTTCTACTGTGACAGTCCTTTCTGCTGTGACAGTCCTGAAACGATATTGTAATTCATGACTGCGAGGCTCTGCCTTCCGCTTAATTGTCAGTCTTGCTTGGTTCTGGTTTGAGCCAAGTGCTGTGGCTATTACAGGCCAGACCCCCGCGTGTTGAACCCCTGGTTTGGGCCAGCCACCTCGACGATCTCATTTAATCAGCACAGCAGTTCTATGGCCTGGGGACTCCTGTGACGATCCCTGTTTATCCAATGAGGAGACTCAGATGCAGAGACTTTATAACACTTGTTTCTGGTCCCAGAGCTGCGACGGGGCAGTGGGTCAGTCACCCCAGAGCCCACATTGAACCACCAGGATCCAAGGTCTTGGAAGAAGCAGCTGCCTTAGGACTGGGAGGTGAGGGGCATTTTTAACCCACTGGACACATCAGCCCTCAGGCAGGCCTGAGCCCCCTTGCCCGGGGTGCTTGCTTGAGGGGAAACCTCCCTGGCAGGAGTGGTTCTCCAAACACAACACCGCAGAGGAGCATGGACACCTGAATTTAGTAAAGCAAAACTCACCTTGTTTAGATCTCCTCCCAAACCCCAGGGTTGGGTGTGAACAGTGACCCCCGCGTAGCAACAGAGACACCAAGCCTGCTTGGCTGGCACGATCCTGTTACTCAAAAACTATTCTGTGTGTGACACCTTAGACGTTTGGTTTTGCTTTCAAGCTGAGTACAGTTTGGGGGACAGATTATTTTATAGCCCTCCCAGGTAAATGCCATTTTCCCATTAATGAAAGGTAACCTGCTGCCATCACCATCCTGCAAGGCTCCTCCCTGTGTGCTGGGTCCCTTCTTCCTGCCTGAATCTGCTCAGCTATAGAAAGCTTCCCCCTTGGCTTCGAAAAAAATCAAGTTGATATTTTGCCGAATTTGAATAGCAACCAGAAAAGAAGGTCAAGTTTTAAAAGAAGCAACAGGGGAGGGGATTGTAATTAAATCCACTCTGGGCTGGGTACGGATGATTCATCTCCCATAACATTCTGGAAACCACGTGACCGAAGGTATTTTTCTAAATAACCTCAACTGCTAGTCAAGTTGTTCTTTAAATTGCATGCCAGCGACATCTCCGAACTGGTATTGTGCTTGGCAGGCGCTGAGCCTCTGCCGCAGCCCGGATTTTCCTGCAGGCAGAGGCCGGCCTTGTTTTGACAGTCGTTTCTGCCGCCTTCCACTTCTGCCTGGAAGGATGACACAGCCGCACAGGCCCGGGGAGGGAGGTGCATGCTGGGCTCCAAAAACACAAAGGCACCTCTGCTTGGGTCGGAGGAGCTGGTCAGGGCCCTCAGTGTGGGCAGGATGAAGCCTTAGGTCTTTCCCAAAGATGGCACTGCTGAAATTCCTCTTCCAGGGAGCTTCGATTGAAACAGTGAGGAGCCCCCAGGCAACTGTCTGCTCAGAACCTACTCTACCAGCAAGTGACCCCGCCCACCGTACCATTCCTGCCATCCAAAGGGTTCCAGAGGTTTCTCTGGTTAGTATATGGTGATGAAGCTCTAGGTGGGTCCTGGGCTAGCCGCCTGAGCCAAGCTGAGCCCATCAGAATCCTTTCTTTCTTTTTTTTTTAAATTGAAGTATAGTTAATTTACAATGTTGTGTTAGTTTCTGGTATACAGCAAAATGATTCAGTTATACATCTATATACCTATTCTTTTTCATATTCTTTTCCATTTTGATTTATTACAGGATAGAATATAGTTCCCTGGGCCATACAGTAGGACCTTGTTGTTTGTCTATTTTATATATACAGTAGTTTGTATCTGCTAATTCCTAATTTATCCCCCACCGCTTCTTTCCCCTTTGGTAACCATCAGTTCTCTGTGTCTGGGAGTATTTTTCTATCTCGTAAATAAGTTCATTTGTGTCATATTTTAGATTCCACATGTAAGCGATATCAGATGATATGTGTCTTCCCCTGTCTGACTTGCTTCAGTTAGTACGATCATCTCTAGCTCCATCCATGTGGCTGCAAATGGCATGATTTCATTCTTTGTTTTCGCTGAGTAATATTCCATTCTGTATATACACCACATCTTCTTTATCCGTTCTTCTGTCAATGGACACTTAGGTTGCTTCCATGTCTTGGCTGTCGTGAATAGTGCTGCTGTGAACATAGGGGTGCGTGTATCTTTTTGAATAGTAGTTTTGTCTGGATATATGCCCTGGAGTGGGATTGCTGGATCATATGGCAATTCCATTTTTAGATTTTTAAGGAACCTCCATACTGTTCTCCATAGTGGCTGTACCAATTTACATTCCCACCAACAGTGTAGGAGGGTTCACTTTTCTCCACACCCTCTCCAGCATTTGTTATTTATAGACTTTTTAATGTTGGCCATCATGACGGTCCTTTCAAAACCAGGCTCTATCTTGGCCACAAAAGTGGGGAAAGCTGATCTCAAGAAGGGGGGTGTGGGACTTCCTTGGTGGCGCAGTGGTTAAGAATCCACCTGCCAATGCAGGGGACATGGGTTTGAGCCCTGGTCCGGGAAAGATCACACATGCCGTGGAGCAAGTAAGCCCATGAGCCACAACTACTGAGCCCGCGTGCCACAACTACCGAAGCCCGCGCGCCTAGAGCCCATGCTCTGCAACAAGAGAAGCCACCGCAGTGAGAAGCCCGTGCACCTCAACGAAGAGTAGCCCCTGCTCACCGCAACTAGAGAAAGCCCATGCACAGCAATGAAGACCCAATGCAGCCAAAAAAAAAAAAAAAAAGGAGAAGGGGGGTGGGGGTGAATTGATCAAATATGCAGAGAGGAGCGGGACTAAAGCAGAGGGATAGTGTTTGGATGGTGTCTAGGTACCAGGTCCCAATTCTCCCTGAAGCTCAGCTATCCCGAAATCCTGGCAGCAGAATAACCTTAAAATTAATTTCCTTTTCCTTTAGGCTAGTCCAAGCGGAGTTTCTGTCACTTGCAACCGAAAGATTCCTCTTGCACTCATGACCTCACTGTGAGGGCCGTGAGGGAAGGATGTCGTCTAGTCCTCTTGTAAATATTGGTCTTCTCCCTGGGCCTCTTCATAGTCTCTTCCTTCTATGTGTGTCTCTGTTCAAATTTCCCCTTTTTATAAGGACACCAGTCATTTTGGATTAGGGCCCCACCCACATGACCTCACTTTGACTTGATTGTCTCTGTGAAGACCTTGTCTTCAAATGAGGTCACGTTCTAAGTTACTAGGAGTTAGGACTCCAACATATCTTTTGGGGGGAAGATACAATGCAACCCATAACCCCGTAGAATGGAATACTATGCAGTCAGGACAAAGAAGGAGGTGTATCGGCATGTGCTGAGACCACACATATTATGTGAAAAAGCCAGTCTATGTGTCTGTATCTGTTTTTGTTGTTGAAGTCTAGCTGATTTACAATGTTGTGTCAATTTCTGCTGTACAGCAAAGTGGTTCAATTAAACATATATACATTCTTATTCATATTCTTTTCCATTGTGGTTTATCACAGGATATGAATATAGTTCCCTGTGCTATACAGTAGGATCCGCTAATCCCAAACTCCCACTCCATCCCTTCCCCACCAACCCCCTTGGCAGCCACAAGTCTGTTCTCTATATCTGTGAGTCTGTTTCTGTTTCATAGATAGGTTCATTTGTTTCATATTTTAGATTCTACATATAAGTGATATCATATAGTATTTGTCTTTGTCTGACTTCCTTTAACTAGTATGATAATCTCTAGGTCCATCCATGTGGCTGCAAATGGCATGATTTCATTCTTTTTTATGGCTGAATAATATTCCATTCTGTATACACACCACATCTTCTTTATCCATTCCTCTGTTGATGGACATTTAGGTTGTTTCCTTGTCTTGGCTATTGTGAATACTGCTGCTATGAACATTGGGGTGCATGTATCTTTTTGAATTAGATCTTTGTCTGGATGTATGCCCAGGAGTGGGATTGACAGATCATATGGTAGCTCTATTTTTAGCTTTTTGAGGAATCTCCACACTGTTTTCCATAGTGGCTGCACCAACTTACATTCCCACCAACAGTGTAGGAGGGCTCCCTTTTCTCCACACCCCCTCCAGCATTTGTTATTTATAGTGTGTCTGTATATTTTGACCCCTCTATAAATTGTGTACATGTGAGTGTGTGAGCACTGACACTAACACTGATACATATAGGTGTATTTCTTTAATTTCTGGAAGGAATCAAGGCAAGTTGACAATAGTTACCTTGTTGAAGAGAGACCTGAAAAAGAAAGGAAAGAGACTTTGACTTTTCCTCCGTATTTTTGACTTCCTATTTCTATATTGTCTGAATCTCATGTAGAGATACACATACATGTGATTTTGTGAGTGTGTATATATACATATATATAGAGAGAGACTTCTATTCTTTCTTATGCTTTTCTGTATTCCACTAACAACGTAAGCTATGTATTGTCTTAAAGATGTGAGTTGATTTACAGATACGTTCTCAGGAATAGGTTTTATGTGCCAAGCATAAGCTACATTCTGTGTATCTGTCTGTCCTTGTCAGCTCTTAAAAGCTTGTGTTTGCTCCTGCCCTCATATGTGGCGCTTAGCGTGATCAGCCAGGGAATCAGGTCCTTTCTAGTGTTCTGGAGACGGTGATGGGGAGGGAGTGACGGGGAGGATGATGGTAAAGACGACAGGTTGGTCATGGCTTAGCGGTTGGCTAGAACTGCTTCCTTGGACAATGAAAGGCTTCTTTTTTAAATACCAGAGATTCATCAGGCAAGGCCTTGGCCATACCACAGGCTCTTACTCTATTCTGATACCTGTGGTATTTCTGTAGGTCTGGGAGAAATGTCTTTGGAAGGAACGAGAAGGCTGGGATTCAGCGCATCCTTTTTTCTTTTTAGAGAAGTCTCTTTAGGTCAGTCTTTCTCAACCGCAGTTCCAGGACCCTAAGGTCCTGAGACACCCACTGAGCGTTATCAATTCACTTTTCCCGCAGGTGCCTAGAGCGGTTCTAGACGGGCACTGCTCTTGGGAACATGAAGGGGACAGGCACTCCCACTGTATTCTTTGGGGTCCGATTCTCCTGCAGAATCCAGTTTTAAAAGGATGCCTTAGCATCTGCCGCCTCCTTGCCGTGATCCCATCCCACAGAATCAGACATCAACTTCCGAGAAGGAGCCAGGACTCACTGTGGCCCGTGTAACAGAGAGTAGCCCGGCCAGGCCCTCTGGAAGGTTCCAGCCCCATCCAGAAGGCGGGGAACTATCTGGCACCCCCGACTCTGGGACCTAGAATCTAGCCTGTGCTGTTCAAAATGGTAGCCGCTGGGCTACTTGGACTTAAATTCAAAATTCAGTTCCTAAGTCGCACTAGCCCCGTTTCAAGTGTTCAGTGGCCGCCCTATTGAACAGCACACATTGGAGCGCATTTCCACGACCACAGGAAGTTTTACTGGAGAGCCGTGACAGGCTATGATAGTAAGAGGGGCCCAGGACCATACCTCAAGGGAGTCCTTGCTCCAGACTCCGCGAGGTCCACACAGGGAATCCCTGGGAACGTCCAAGCCCACAGCATGGAATGAGAGCTCTACCCAGCTGATCCAATAGTTCTAATAATAAATAATGATAACATAATAATAAGTAGTTAACTTCAGCATAGATGTGAATGCCAGGAATTATAAAGATTCTGTGGAGAGAAATCAATCAGTATTAACTCCCCGTCTCTGAACCGTGAGTGGGTACGTGGCCCCTGACGGTTCTAGCACATTTGTCTCCCCTCATCCCTCTGTCCCCAGCCCAGCAGCTCTTTCCCTTCCTCTCCATCTTCACGGGAAGGACTCTTTTTCATGCACACTTCAGAGAGTCTGTCGGTCTCTTTTTTCCCAATTGCTCAAAGTTATTTTTCTCTCTCCTTCGTTTGTCAAAGAAATCTGGTAAATGTTTTGTAGAAATGTGCACACTCTAGCTCTTCCCGGAGACATACATATTTTTTTCCAATTTTCTTTATTGTGGTAAAATACATCTAACATCACATTTTACCATCGGGACCATTTTTAAGTGGTATTAAGTACATTCACATTGTTGTACGACCATCACCATCGCCCACCTCCAGAACGCTTTTCATCTTGCAAAACTGAAAGTCTGCACCCATTGAACACTGCCTCCCCCTCCCCTCGCCCCCGCAGCCCCTGGCAACCATCCTTCTACTCTCTGATTACTCCAGGGGCCTCCTACGAGTGGAACCGCACAGTATTTGCCCTTTTATATCTGGCTTATTTCGTAGCATAGTGTCCTCAAGCTTCATCCATATTATAGCATATGTCAGAATTTCCTTCCTTTTTAAGGCTGAATAATATTTCACTGTATGTATGTGAAAAAGTTATATTCTTAAAGCAAAAATGTATTTATGAATTAATAGATAGACCATAGAAACATACCAGCTCATCAGAGACTTCTCTCTACTTGCTGTTACCCGTTTCCCCAAAAGACCCAGCCCCTTCAGGGTCCATCCAAGGAGTCAGGCTCTAGCAAGGACTGCTCCCAGCCAGGGGACAAGTCAGCCGAAGCCTGTAGCAAGTTCCGGGGCCATCGGGGAAGCCGTGACTACGTTTAAGATAAGCAGAAGGCATTGTCTGCGCCGCCATCCAGGACACTCGTGGGACTTGACATTTTGTCCACCCTTGGATGGCTCTCGGTTCCTCAGAGTTTATGGATTCCTGGCTTGCTGGAGGCTAGGAGCATTATTTGCACCCGTTAAGACCCGGCATGTTGTCTGTCACTGCCTGTGGGCCAGGAATGGCACCTCTGCTCGTGCGTTTCCTAACCTGTGACACCAGCTGCCTGCCCCTGAGTCTCACAGTGGAAGACGCATCGTGGTTCTGGCATTTTTACAGGAAGGGATCCACTTCTGAGTAGGGTTGTCCCCACCTACTCCCCCAATCAAAAACAATTGGCATATATCCAGAAAAGATGAAAACTCTAATTCGAAAAGAGACATATCCCCCAATGTTCATTGCAGCACTATTTACGATAGCCAGGACATGGAAGCAACCTACGTGTCCATCGACAGATGAATGGATAAAGAAGATGTGGTACGTATATACGATGGAATACTACTCAGCCATAAAAAAGAAATAATGCCATTTGCAGTAATATGCATGGACCTAGAGATTATCATACCAAGTGAAATAAGTCAGACAGAGAAAGACAAATATCATATGATATCACTTACATGTAGAATCAAAAAAAAAGATAGAAATGAATGTATTTACGAAACAGAAACAGACTCACAGACAGAGAAAACAAACTTATGGTTACCAAAGGGGAAAGGGGTGGGGAGGGATAAATTAGGAGTTAGGGATTAACAGAGACACACTGCTATATATAAAATAGATAAACAACGAGGTCTAATTTATAGCACAGGGAACGCTATTCAGTATCTTATAATAACCTATCGTGGAAAATAACATATATATATACACACACTTATACACATATATATACACACACAACTAAATCACTTTGCTGTACACCTGAAACTAACACGACATTGTAAATCAGCTCTACTTCAATAAGATAAATAGCCCCCCACTGTGCGGAAATTAAGGGCTCTCTGAATGCCTGGTTGACCGGCCCCAACTCAGTCCCTCACTGCAACCCTGAACTCCCTCTCTCCGTGACCCCACCCTCCGCCCAGCTGCAAGCCAACATCACAGGGGTGTCCTTCACCCTCTTCTCCACCTCCAGGACTTTTACATCTAACTCAGATGATGGCCCCAGTCCCCACCCCGCCCCATGGCTGCCCCATTCATCAACCGATAATAACTGAGCGCCCGCTGTGTAGCTGACACTGGGCTATGTCCTGAGGAATGTGAGCAAAACACCTTTTCTCTGAAAACTGACTCGGAAACGGGCCATTTCGATGTGGCTAATGCTCTGTCAGGCTAGGAGGGGGAGGACGGCTTCCTGGAGGAGGTGACAGCCAAGCTGAGACCAGAGGGGTCATTAGGAGTTCTCCAGACAGAGCAAGATTTGGGGGGGGGCAAGTTGGGGGCAGAGTGGAGAGGGATGCTCGGGCTGAAGAAACAGTCACGGCAAAGGCCCAGCAACAAGTAGAGCTGCAGATGGTGGCTGGGGCTGGCGCCGGACAGCCAGTGCAGAGGAGGCCCAGGGAAAAGGGCAGGGCAGCAGGGGCCGCGTCCTGCACACAGCGGAGGGTTCTGAGTGCCAGGCCTCACAGGGGAGCAGCACATGAGGACGGTTATCTTGGAGAGACCACTGCACCCGTTCCCTAGGCCTGCCGTGACAATTATCTCAAACTGGGTGACTTGAAAACAACAGAAACATATCTGTATATATACTGGACTCATACTTCGAGGGGCCAGAGTCTCTCCAAGGGCTCCAGGGGAGAATCCTTCCTGCCTCTTGCAGTTTCTGGTGGCTCCAGGCACTCACGGCTTGGGGACTGCAGGCCTCCAATCTCTGCCCCATCCTCACACACACCACCGCCCCCCCCCCCCGATTCTGCCTTCTCCCCCCTCTCCTCTTAGGACACTGTCAGCGGATTTAGGCCTCACCCCAATCCAGGATGATCTCACCTTGAGATCCTTAATTTCATTCCATATGCAAAGGCCCTTTTCCCAAATAATGTCATGGTCACATGGATACGTCTCTCTCGGGAGCCACCACTGAGCCCACTCCAGTCACTCAAGCAGCAACAGGAAGAAATGAACTGCTGACAGGACCAGGTCCCTCCCCAGCCTGAGCCTGTCCAGTGGGCCCCCAGCTGCTGGGACAGAGCCCGAGGGTCCTTCTGGCCTCTCGAGGTCCTCTAGGAGCCTGCCCCATGCCCGCTCTCTGCTCTAATCTGTCAAGCACTGAATGCCACCCACCCCCACTGCCTGCTGGCACAGGCTCTGGGCATCCCCGCTCCCCGTCCTGCGTCCCTGGAAATGTCGCTTTCTTGGGAAGCCCTCACACTCCTCCCTCATGCCCTCCCCAGCCCGTCCAGGTGACTTGCGCCTCTCAGAGCACCTGGGACCCCGGCTGTCAGCCTTCCTTTTATGGACCCAGCCGCTCCGTGGCATGTGGGATCCTCCCGGACCGGGGCACGGACCCACGTCCCCTGTATCGGCAGGCAGACTCTCAACCACTGTGCCACCAGGGAAGCCCGGTCAGCCTTCTTGTTACTGATCTGTCTCCACTGTGTTTTATTTACACCTGTCACAGAGCAAATGCACACAGTTCCTGTGCGTTGAATTGATTAATTGAAGTGTAACTATCCCAGCGATTAAGTAGGTTAGTACATTTGCCCCCTTCACGTTCCCCCTTGGGGCTGATGTCTGTAAACACCATCTCTCCTGGAGGCCCTTGCTGGTCAGTCCTCCCATTCACAGAGCCACCTTTTTCCTCTTGGCCACCCCAATCCCATCCTTCAGGGAAGTCCCAGACCAAGTCTGAGACAGACCTGGGACCAGGGACCCTCTACTGCAGTACTTGCTCCTGGACAAACTCTCCTCTAGCAACAAAATACAAAGAAACTATAAGGGACTAAAAATAACTGCACTCAGGCACAGCTGGGGCAAATTCCCGGCCAAAGGGTACAGAAAGGTAAAAACAACAACAACAAGAAAAACAGCCAACTGCCACTTCCGAAGAGCCAGGAGCACAAACTGGTGGCCAAAGTAGCAGCAAAAACAAAGCAAACAGGCTTGCTCACCAAGTCTTTGAAGCGCTAACAAGATCTTTTTGGTGAAACATGAAATACTTCGGGAAGATAGGGGTGGAAAGCAAAGATATCCATCCATCCATCCATACATCCGTTCCTTTCGGAGCGGAGGTGCACAGCGCTGAGTTAATTACACTTCTCGCCTCAGGGGGCACTGCCATCACAGCCTGGGGGAGGGGCCGCTCTTGTTCAGTTCATTAATTCCCTTTATCCCTTTTCTACACTCCCATCCCCTTCTCCCTCCTAACCTGACATGACCATTCTATTTAAAATGTGTCTGGGCTTCCCTGGTGGCGCAGTGGTTGAGAGTCCGCCTGCCGCTGCAGGAGACGTGGGTTCGTGCCCCGGTCCGGGAAGATCCCACATGCCGCGGAGCGGCTGGGCCCGTGAGCCATGGCCACTGAGCCTGCGCGTCCGGAGCCTGTGCTCCGCAACGGAAGAGGCCACAACAGTGAGAGGCCCGCGTACTGCAAAAAAAAAAAAATGTTTGCACGGGCCCTCGAAGGTAGAAGATATGAACTGGTATTGACCCAAGACAGGCCAGGAATCTAAGGCTGACAGAGAATGGAACTTCCCTGAGGAGGCAAGGATGATTTCAAGAGAAGAAGCGGGTGCCCGAGCTGTACAGCTTCCACGGTGCTCCTCCTCCGGGGACCTGGCCTCCTGGGCACACACCACCAATGCCAGCCTGTCAGGGAACGTCCCTGGGCTGTCGAGCCAGTGGGAGTTGAGGTCAGGTTATTGCATAATTTCTGTCCACTCTTCCTTCTTTTTCCCGGTCATGCTCCTTCCAGAGAACTGTTCAAGCCTCACCATGCCTGTCTCACCCTATCCTGGACGTGGCCCTTTCCAGGTTTGGGGACAATCCTCCTGGCCCTGCTCTGATTCTGTGTCCCAGGCTTAAAAATCGAGTTACTGATTTACCCAGGTGGCCAAGCTCCCCTAGTTCCACTGACTAGCTCCCTCTGCAGTCAACTGAATTACTGTTTACCAACATTAGGTGCCCGTACTTAAGAGAAAATCTTCCCTGCTGTGTTGAATTCAGGCAGTGCCATGCGACAGTGGCCAGTGAAATGTGAGCCAGAGTGACACGTGCTTCTTCAGGGCAGAAGCTGTGAGAGTCACCACGCTCTTTGCCAAGCACTCTTTTCCCTCTGCCCCCATGACCACCAGAGGCTTGGGGTCCAGAATGAAGATGCTGTAGGTAGAGCCACAACCAACACACGACGCACCTGCCACTGGAGTGAAAAATAGACCTTTGTTATTGTAAGTCACTGAGGTTTGGGGTTGTTTGTTACTGCAGCATATCCTAGTCCAGCCTGACTGATACAACCTCCACACCCAAGTCTTACCTTCATGGCCGTGTGAGTGCAACTGAGACTGCTGTTGCTAACAGCTAACATTCACTGAGCACCCACTCTGTCCTTGCCTAGGCCCTTTACGTACTTCCTCATGGTCAATGCCGTTTCATACTGTGTTGTCATTTTGCAGATGAGGAAACTAAATACCAGCTAATTTAACTATCAATAAATTGTCCAAGGTCACAAACATAGTAGAGCTGGTTTTGGAACACAGATCTGACTCTAGAGAGTCAAATCTGCTGCTTGAATTTCTTCCAAGACTGACCACGTGCCTTCCTGTCACCAGTTTCCATCCAGCAGGATGCCTTCAACTGTCATCCCAAGCATCTGATTCATGCCTCCCAGTAGCAGCCATGCCTGGGGTACCAACCCCTGCTTTAACTCAGTTCTCACAGAACTGCAGGATACCGATAACCCCCTGCTCTCCCATCCCCGTCCTCCCTCCCTTTCTGCAGCTGGGGACATCCCCAAGCCCTGTCCTCATGGGGGCCAGGAGAGCTATGTCTGACCTCCAGGACTTGGACACCTTGTCTGGGTTGCTTGCCACTGGCAGGGCTCTAGCCCAGACACCACTCTTCACCCCATCTCATCCTTGCCCTCCGACCCCCGCTTTCCCCATCAGCCCCTGAATGTGGACAGTTTCCATTGTTCTGTGCTCAGCCCACTTCTTTTCTCTCCGTGTACAAACTCCCTCAACAAGTTCAGCAGATCTATCATTTCAACTATTACTTCCATGTGAATGCCTCCCAAACGAGAATTCCATGCTGACCTCACTCCTGAGCCCTGGTCTTGCTTTCCCCCCCTCCTGGAGCCATCTTTCAGCAGACTTGAGATCGGGACCTCCAAAATGAAGCTCACTTCTTCTACCCCTTTCTGGTGCGGTCCGTTTCTCCTACCTTCTTCATTTCTAGTAAGAGCACCTGCAACTGCATGCACCGCATTACCACTCATTCACTCACCCAACCTCTCCCGAGCACCCACGTTCTATGACCCCCTTTATCCCCTCTCCCGCTCTCTACAGCCAGCCTGCTGCCACATCTTGTGGCAGCTCATCACTGTTTTCAGAATACATCCCCTAGTCATCCATCATTCTGTTCCTTTAAAAGGAGCTCTCTTCACAACTGCACACAGAAGAATTTCAGCTCTCTCTTTCAGAAAGGAGAAGCTGAAATCAGAAATAGGAGTCTCGACTGAAGAAGGCAATTTGCTTTCAATTAAATGGAAATGATAAAATAAGTCACTTACATGGGAAAGCACTTCTCTTATTTGGATGCTGCTAAAGTTTCTGTATCTTACTTTTAAGGAAGCTGAATATACAATCTAGTGAAGGAAAGTGCTGTGTTTAGCCAAGTAAGCAGTTTGAAGCACAGGACTTTCAATCAGATTAAATGCCCTTCTCACCATCACGAGTGACGGATTTTCCTCCGTTGTTTCTTCCATTCAGTGTCAAGCGATAAGGACGGTCTTGCTAGCAAATTATATTTTACGAGACTATGTTTACCTGCCTGCGTTAATAATCATATTGCTATAGATGTCAAGATTCTTGAGACACACTTTAGGCAACTGTGGCAAGTCCTAAAACGTAACGTATTCATGTTTTGGTTCATCATCACCCATCCCTGAACTTAAAATGAACTCACGGCATATGTTTTCTTTTTCTTGTCTGTGGCTAATTCCTCTCATCCTTTTATTCACTAAAATCTCCAGTCTGATTTCCCACGTTTGAAACTGCCCCTTGGCGCTCATCGCTGTGCTTGGACCCTCACAAAACTTTCCGTTGAGCTGTGTCCCCCTAAAAAGATATGTTGACATCCTAACCTCCAGGACCTGTGAATGTGACCTTATTTGGAAAGGCGGTCTTTGCAGATGGAATCAAGTTAAAACGAGGGCCTAATCCAGTGGCTGGTGTCTTTTTTTTTTTTTTCTTGCGGTACGCGGGCCTCTCACTGTTGTGGCCTCTCCCGTTGTGGAGCGCAGGCTCAGCGGCCATGGCTCACGGGACCAGCCGCTCCGCGGCATGTGGGATCTTCCCGGACCGGGACATGAACCCGCGTCCCCTGCATCGACAGGCGGACTCTCAGCCACTGCGCCACCAGGGAAGCCCAGTTTCTGTTTTTTTAAGCCACCCAGTTTGTGGTCATTTATTACTTCAGCTCTAGGAAATGAATACAGTTATTGTTTTCTGAGCGTCTCTAAATGTAAAATACAACATCAAGGGTTTTTTAAAAACTTCAACACTCCCCAGCCTACTCTCCAAACCCCACCTGACTTTGCAGGCTCCACCCGGCACCTGCCATTTTTCTGATTGTTGTCGAATTTCGCCTTTCCTATCTTGGAGCATCAGGGGACTTGTCAACCTCAATCATTCCCTGGATACCTAACACAGAGGTGAGAGTCTCTTGTGCCCCCTTTTCTTGGTGGTGGGGAGAGATTCACCCTCATGTTCCACCTTCGATCAGCAGGGGTCAGGTCCATGCCACAGGCCCAGGAAACTGTATTTTACACAAGCCAGTGGCCGGAACGTGACCTTCCTCTGACCTACCCTCCCAGGTGCCTCAGAGCCTGGTGTTACCGACCAGGGTTCTTGGCCTCCTTAATCAACAGAAACTGATCAGAGGCCAGACAAGAAATTCAGGCAAGGCCTGTTTGGGGTCTCTGCTACAGTAGAGGGACTGAGAAAAAGTAACAGTTGTCCTTGCTGCTCTCTGATGGCGGGGCGAGCTGATTCCTTAAGTGGGGTGAGGGGAGGGGTGTGTCCAGGCGTCAGACTGCAGCGGGGGCTTAGGTGGTCTGCCCACCCCTTGGTGGTGCCGTGCACAGGGGTCATGCTGAGGACCCTGCTTTTGCTCCCAGCTCCTCAGAAGTGGCAGCTGGGTTTTTGGTCTTTTTGTATCTTGTGGTCCATAATGTGCCCCAGTTACTTTAGTCCCTTACAGTGTCTTTGTATTCTGTTGCTGGAGGAGACATTTGTCCAGGTGCAAGCACTGCAGCAAAGGGTCCCAGGTCCCAGCCTGTCTCACTGGGATGTGTCCTCCCTCCCCCCGGTGGCTCAGTGCCATGGCTTCCTCCTGAGGCCACACACAGAGGACCAGCGGCGAGTGGAAAGCCAGCAGAGAATTTTTGCAGGAGGGTCGGGGGAGGGACACGACACAGGGAAGCCACAGCTGCTGGGCACGGAGACTTAGGAGAGCGGCAAGCCTCACCTGAAGTGGGCCAGGAAGGGGTGCTGGGTGCCATGTCAGGGGGAGGGAACTCCTGGTCACTGCCGGGGAAATAAAACCTTATATCTCACCTACAGTGCTTTCACTGTTTTCCTCTCCCTCCCATTAATACAGTCTACTTCTGGCTTGAAACCATCATTATTAAAATAAAGAGTGATGGTATGCAGGGCAGTCTAACTTCTCTGAGCCTTAGACAGTCTCCCTAGGAAATGGTCACGGGCCCACTCCTCCTGCCTTGAGAAGTTGTGCCTAGGAAACCAGGTACCGCAGGTGAAATGCTTTGTAGGTGTAGAATGTTACACACATGGACCTGTTATTTATTATCGTTGTTGTTATCCATCTGTTCATTAATAGAAGCTCCTCCAAAGCAGGAATAGTTGGCTATGGGTGTGATGCAGGGGGCAGCAGGGTGTCCTGTGTGTCACTGGCACGTGGTACAGAAGGAGGCTGCACGAGCGAGTGAATTTTGCCAAGAGTCAGCCTCCCAACATGCCTGCTGAGCCTTCCCTTCCGACTCTGCCCCCTTTTCCCAGGGACCAGCCCTTCTCAGGAACCCAGGCTGAAGTCCGCCCCTCTGGGTCCAGGCAGGACCTGGGAGATCCACCGGGGCTACCCACTCACCGAAGGGCCTTGGGCCAACCTCGCCATCCCCTTCTTCATTTCATTCACCCATTCCATGAGGTGACAAACAGAAACGCCAGCCCAGGGTTAGTGTAGGCCAAGTCCGGGAATATTCATTCTTGGAGACAGATGCTGCCTAGTGTCTGACCTCGTGGGGGGCCGATCAGCGTTTTCTAGTTCCCTGGACCATCGACTCTCTACAGGCATCTTGCCAATCAGCCCCACGTGGCAAATAAAAAGCACGTGTCCCATCCTGGCCTGATTCCCCCCGCTACCCTGGCTTTGTTAAGGTAGAACAGGGGATAACTATGGTATAAACTGCTGAGTTGTAAGATCTCAATTGAAAATGGCAACATACTACCTGCCATGCGCTGTAGGTGACATACATACATTTATGTAAAAATCTGCATGAGCACTTCACACACACACACAACACTCACCCCAATACCAAGCCTCCCACCTCCATCTACTCTTGTTCGTATCTTTATGCCCAAAGAGTAAGATACGTGGAAAAAGAACCTCTTCCTGGAGAGTCACCAGACCAGAGTTGCTGTGTTACTTTAAGCAAGTCACTTAACCTCTCTGAACTTCAGTTTTCCCATCTATAAATTGAGGATAATTCAACCTAGCCCATAGGATGGTTACATATATGTATTACAGAAGCACAAGCGTAGTAAAAATCTAAGGATGTCATTGCTATTACTTGCCTCTTTCAAATAGATCCATAATTCTCTTAAAACCTTGGGATTTTCATGAAAGCCAAATAAGAAGAAATAAGCAAAGAAAACATAAAAGGAGTAGCTGTACCATCACAATGTGGCTTTCTCAAGCTGCATGTGGAAACAAACAAGTCTACCTTGTACATTGCACTTGAGACCCTGAGGCAGCACCCACAGGGGTACAGCTTGGAGTAGAAGCAGCTGCCACCTTCCCAGAGCCAGGGCCACCCAGGGGGAGGCCTGGGCACAGAGGAGGCAGAGAAGGTGTTGGGGGGGCATTCTAGAAGCCCCCAGATCCTTTGGGGGTTGGGGGAGAACAGTGCTCTCCAGACAGAAGACCCAGGCGCTGAAGCCATCCTCTGGCCTTCCTGCAGCTTTGCTTGGGAAGTGGACCCGGAGGGGTGCCAGGTGGCCAGTAGGCACCACTAGTTAGACTCCTTCAGGGTGCCAGGACCAGGGACCAATGCCAGCTTCTCCACCAACTAGTTTAAACCAAACTCCCCAAGCTGGGGAGTGTGAGCTGGCAAACCGAGCTGCAAGTTGTTTCTTTTGGTTCCGCCCCCCCTCCCCACGTGGTGGTCTGTTTCACACGTGGTAGCTACTGTGAGCTGACTTCAAACTCCATTCCTGTCTCGTTCGAATGTGCCTTCCAGCACGGAAGGAGCTGGCAAGTTTACATTTCCCAGACTTCTTGGCAACTAGGGTTCAGGCTAAGACTTGGGACCTAAGGATCAGATGGAGACCCAGGCAGCTGGATTCTGAACAGAGTTACACGGAGAGAGGGCACAGGTGCCTGTAAGTACCAAATGAGGCAAAAGTGACAAGGTGCCGGGCCCAGCAGACGAGGCAGCATCTTCCTGGTCAGGAAAGAAGCGTCAGCTTCCTTGGCAGCCTGTTCCGTGTATGATTTTAAATATTATTCCTGTTTATTGTACAGCAGTTTTTCATCCTCCCCAGTGATTCTGAAGGCTACCTTTACCCCTACGTAGATCTCCTTCCACTCAGAGCGGATTCTGTTATCTGCAACTAAGAGTGTGGACCAATACAGTCTATCACATTTTGCAGACCCTGAGATAAAACACACGCTTCAGTGTGCCAGGGAAGCTCTTGCTTATGATTTTCTTTAAAAGAAACATAACCTGGCATCAGCAGATTGCTATATTATGACGTGTCTAGCGCCCCGTGTAAATACAGTAAGTCCCTTACATACGAATGAGTTCCGTTCCGAGAGTGCGTTGGTAAGTCCAATTTGTTGGTAAGTCCAACAAAGTTAGCCTAGGTACCCAGCTAACACAATCAGCTATATAGTACTGTACTGTAATAGGTTTATAATACTTTTCACATGAATAATACATAAACAACAAACACAAAAATTTTTTTAAAAACTATTTTAAAGCTCACAGTACGGTACCTTGAAAAGTACGGTCGTAGAGTACAACAGCTGGCATACGGGGAGTGGCACTGAGCGAACAGGCAAGGAATAAAGATACTGTACTCTGTGCAGTACACAAAAGCACAACCCAGCCTCTTGGAGAGGACGCACGCACGTGACAACGTACGCCAGACACGTGAACGAACTTACGCGATTGGACATGTGAACGCACGTTCGCATCTTTGAAAGTTCACAACCTGAAGGTTCGTATGTAGGGGACTTACTGTAAATAAAACCAAGACTTCCAAAAAGCCTCATTTGCCTCAGCCGGCAAGTTGAACATAGTTTAATTCACAGAAGCAAGTGGGAACGAAAGAAATCACAAAAGTGAAGGGCTGCGCAAAATAGCTTCTGAAAAGACTGGTTTTCATTTACCTTTTATATTAGGTGGTCATTCAGGCTAGACCTGTAACTTGCCTTTTATAAAAGAGAATTCACAATTCTAATTGGAGAGAATTGCAAACCATTTAGGCTCTCATGTCAGACATCCAAATTTGCATCATTTCCAGAGCTAATATCATCTTTACGATCACCTGCCTTATTTCTATTAAGTACACGCACATAGTTTCTTCTGCTGTCAATACCAACCACAGGAGGGAAAACAAGTGATACTAAATAAGTTTTGAAAGAGTCTTCTTTGATATTTTTGGGAAGAAGGCATTCTGAATATTTTAAGTTGTGTGAGACAGCCTGCTGTCGGGTGGGGAAGGGAGCCTTGCTTGCGTGAGATCCATCTCTGCATGGAAAAAAGGGTTCTATCCTCGGCATGGCTGCATCTACCCTGGCAACGCTGACGCACAGAGTGTTATTGGGAAAGGTAACCTGAGTAAACTTGGTGTCTGCGTCTCTGCACCGTGAGAATGACATGCCCGTTAGGGAGCCTTTGCATCTGTAACCCTCGGTCTTTGATGAACCTGATGCCACGTATGAAAAGATGAGATGACTCAGACAGAGATGTCTATTCACTATGAATAAACAGAGAAGAAATAACGACTTCCTCTCTGAAAACTTAACGGGTCTTGCCGATTGAAAACTGGACGAAATTCTGCTGACCGTTCGGAATTTAATATTAAAAATGGCCTCGCCACTAACCATCATAACAGAAAATTACCATATGGAAAAGTTATCAACGTGTCCTTTTTGGGAGCAGGAAATCACTGCAACATGTTCAAGCATCAAAAAAATCCATTAAACATGTTTCTGGGCGTTTTTCCTCCCATCAGGGTGAGAATAGCGTTCCCATTAACGACGGAGTGAACTGTTCTTGTTATCAGAATGGGCTGATTGCAGATGAAGGATATGAATTCCGCTCTAGAGCCCAGGCCCAGCTCCCATGCCCACACAGGCCCGTTCCTGTGGATTCAGGCGCTCAGATGGAGGCATTACTTCTTTATTCCAGAATCCTTGGTGGGTAGTCCAGGGCCCACACATCAAGGGGCTGGATAGCTATAATTTCCCAGCGGGTTCGGTAACCTTCTCCCAGATCCGACTGCAAGTGAGTGGGAGGTGCAGGCAGTCATGTGGGTGTGCGTCAAGATGGAAGTCGAGCCTCATGTCTTTAAATTGGCCTTATTTTCTTTCTATGGCACCAGTGCACGGCAGGTTACTTGGATCTATCTTTTTAACAATCGTAGGGTAAGGGGCAAGGTGTGATACTTAATAATTGCCTAATGGGACATCCATCAGAAGAGAGAGGCCACTGCGGGGAGAGGCTGGGGAATGAATGCACACATGCCAGTCCCCCGAGAGCCCCGGAGCCCAGGGTTGGGGGTGTGTTCCGGGGTTCTCGGGGTGGGGGGGATGTGGCCGTGACGGCCCGTGGCTGCTGCGGGGATGGGCACTCTTCTCATCCAGGGTCCTGCATTGTTCCCCATTTCAGTTCTATTCCAGTGAAAATGTGCGAAATTTTCCTGTTCCTTCCCCCATGGGGCTACAAACGCAGCAGGGAGAGAAGATTGTTGGGGAAATCTGGGGAACAAAGACAGGAGAGGGCCCAGAGCAGGGTTCTGAGTGGAAAAGTTCTCCAGCTGGTAGGTCAAAACAGACGGCAGATAATTGACATCTGATGGCAAAGTCATGTCCCAAGAGCCAGAGTCCCAACTCCAGGTACCAGCTGGGGATGCTGGGCTTGGAGCCAAGAACAGAGCCTGGGCCGCAATTCACCCCCAAATGCCTCTTCTTGGAGCCGGGCATCCCGGGCTTGCACACTGTCCAAACCTCTGATGTCCTAAGTCTGTGATTCCTTAACCGCAGTGCACAGAGGTTCTCTGAGCTGGATACAGGCTGTTATTCGTCCCTTTCTTTCTTTCTGGCGAGAATTCAGAAAGCATTTGATGAAAAAAAATTAAAGAAGAGGAGGGTAGGGGAAGGAAGGAGGAAGAAACAATCTTATTCTAGGAAGTAGGGTATTAAAATGTGCCCAGACCAAAAAAAAAAAAAATGAAAACACTTGTTGCTGTTACGGGGATAGTAAACACACATACACAGGATGAAGCCGTTGTCTTCTGGGGTAAGATCTGGAGGCCACTCCCTCCTCGGAGCTCGTCTTGATGCCTCAGTCAGGAGAAACATCCAACCCTATTTTGTGTTTCCTCTCGCCACCGGCACCTGAGCCCTGTCTTCAGGACAGGCTGTCACCTGTACACCTTGGTGATGGACCGGCAGTGACTCTTCTGGTCCCATCACTTCTGAGGAGATGGGGGGATTTCCATCCCTCTGCCCACAGCAATCTCAGGAGGCTGCCGCAAAGAAATAAAGGCAACTCAGAGGTGTTTGGCATTAATTGTAAAAATATATGTGCAACACCCACTGGGATGGGTATTATTTAATAACAGTAATAAGCACTGATGAGAATGTGGAGAAATTGGAACCCTTGTGCCACGCTGGTGGGAATGTAAAGTGGTGCAGTGGCTGTGGGAACAGTATGGCAGTTCCTCAAAAAATTAATCCTAGAATTACCTAATGATCCAGCAATTCCACTTCTGGGTCTATATGCAGAAGAAGTGAAGAAAGTCTCTAAGAGATATTTGTACCCCCATGTTGATAGCAACATTATTCACAAAGCCAAAAGGTGGAAGTAACCCAAGTGTCCGTCAGTGATGAACAGATAAATAAAATGTGGTCTCTCCATACAATGGACTATTATTCAGCTATTATTCGGCCTTAAAAAGGAAAGAAATTCTGACACAGGCTACAACTTGAATGCACCATGAAGATATTATGCTAAGTGAAATAAGCCTGTTACAAAAGGACAAATACTGTATGTTTTCACTTCTGTGAGATCCTTAGAACCACCAGATCCACAGAGCAGAATGCAGAATGGTGGTTTCCAGGGGCTTGGGGGGAACCCCAGTAGCTCTTGTTTAATGGGGACAGAGTTTCAGTTTGAGAAGATGAAAGAGGTTCTGGAGATGGACGGTGGTGATGGTTGTACAATGTGAATGTATTTAATGCCACTGAAACTGTACATTTAAAAATGGTTAAATGGGCTTCCCTGGTGGTGCAGTGGTTGAGAGTCCGCCTGCCGATGCAGGGGACACGGGTTCGTGCCCCGGTCCGCGAAGATCCCACATGCCGCAGAGCGGCTGGGCCCGTGAGGCGTGGCCGCTGAGCCTGCGCATCCAGAGCCTGTGCTCCGCAGCGGGAGAGGCCATAACAGTGGGAGGCCCACGTACTGCAAAAAGAAAGGTTAAAATGGTATATTTTATGTTATGCATATTTTACTATGATAATATATACGTGTGTGTGTATATATATATAACATATATAGAATATATATTATATATATATATATATAAATATATATAATATTTGTACCTGCGTGAAGCCCTTTGCATTTGGATTTGGGTGGTAAGGGATCTTTTAGCTGGGTCACTGACCCCCAATTTGTCCCCCTTCCCGGCTAAGGAGGAGTAGAAGGATGCAGGAAGCCACAGGCCTGACAAGTAGCCAATAGGCCCCTGGGCACAGAGGGTCAAGGAAGAACCTCCCATCATCCCTTTTACAGACTCAGAGAAGTTAAGTAACCTGCCTGGTGACCCAGCTACTAAGTGGTGGTATGGTGACAATGGGACCTGGTCTGCTTCTAAAGCCCTTGATCTTGCCACGGGCTCTATTTGTCCCCTTCTGCAACATATATCACCCCCGTCCCAAATCCTCTTGCAGAGTTACCCACTTGCCATCATTTGCATCATCTCCCTAAGGGCTTCCTGAGTTCAAGTGCATTTTTCATGAACCGGTAGTCTGACTACAGGCCCCAAGTTGTGCAGTGCACGACCTGCACCGCTGAACGCTGGACCGTTGATAACACTTTATGTTACCTGAGGAAGGTAATATAATAGTTAACCAATGTTAGCAGCATTCGTTTACTGCAGAAGCTTCTCCTCTGGTAGAAAACCGGGCCTGCCTTAAACGGGATGCCCCATGGCCTCAGTGCCCGCTTTTAGATCTGACATGACACGCCTCAAGCGGCCTCTTGTGCTCCTTTGCTCTACCTCACCCCCACTTGCTTCTCTTTTGCTCAATAACAAAAGCAGGATTTAGGTGCTGCTTCAGGGATTTCTCAGTTCCTTCATTTGATTTCAACACCATTTCCAAAAGTTCTCAGTCTGCGTCTGCCAAAATCCCAGCGTTAGCAACCCTGAACCAGGACAGCCCCCATCTCACCAAATGATTCTGGGGGCGACCTGGGTGGAACCAGACATGGAGGGACCGTGGCTGGACCCCAGCTCCTCTTACAAGGAAAACGAACCTCCCTGGAGACAAATAAGCGGGTCGATGCTCTGTGGAGGTTCTCAGACTGAGAGCGTCAATTGAGCTGATGCCACCAAGCCCCCCAGTCCCAGGGGCTCCAGGAGGACAGAGGAAGGCAGTGGATGAGCAGCCTGGGGGTGGGATGCTGTCCCCCAGGGAATCAGGGACCAGAACTCGGGGAGGCTGAGTGCATAAGTCACGTACAGCTCCTGACGCCTCCTGGTCTCCTGCGTACGCGGGGGTTAGACTGGGGAATGACTTCACCTCTCCGAGCCTCAGTTTCTCGTCAACAAAAGGAGAAATGCCTACTGCAAGAGGTAGCAGGATTATTCAGTGAGAATATCCTAACACCTGGCACATGGTAAGAACTCGGGAGTTCTTAAAACAGTCTCTAGGTCTCCTCCAAAAACCAATCACCATGCGCATAGCGCTCCAGGCCATGGACTAACCAGGTGGCTCCATAGGAGAGGGAGTCATGCATGACTCCTCGGACCCTGAGATGCTGGAACAGGTCACCGAACCTAAACAAACTCTAAAATCCTCAGCTCCGTGTCTGGGATATAAAATGAGAGCTCTGGTCCACTGGGAACCCCACGAGAGAGTGTTGGGAGTTTTCCCCTCTTGTTCCAACAGAGCATAAATTTTTATAAGAAACATTCAGAATCTGCTAGCCAGTCCAGGAGAGCTAGAACAGTCCCTACTTAAAAAAAAAAAAACAAAAAAAAAAAAACTGTTGAAATAAAATGTTTCGCTCTCAGGCAGGGTACAGCTTACAGCCCAAAGCGCATGAGGTTTAACTTAAGACGAGACATTTCGGTATGAGGTGCAGCAGGAAAGGCTGTGAATTCTGCATCTATTGGATGCCATCCTCCCGCTGCCGTAGTTAGGATTCAGGAAGTTTCCTTTGCCAAGTAGGCAAAGGGGGTAGATAAACCTGGAGTCACCCACCTGGGAGCCATCGGCCTACGGAGTGGACAGGACTCACAGCCGTGAGGCCGTGTGGTGGATACAAGGGAGATGCAAGTTTGGGGAAGCAGAGTTGTTTCTGCTCCTACATCCAAAATAACCCTAATTGATACAACAACTTGAAGGTACTGGGCTATAAAAATTGAATAATACATTCAATTATATATATATACACATAAAAAGATAGATATATTAAATACATGCATAATAACATATGCATGAAATATACATGTATGCTTATAAATATTATTTTTTTATGTACCTGAAAATAACCAATGAGGAAGGAAAAATTCACACCCGGCCAAAGGACTCTAGGATGACTTCCTGATAGCACGTGAACAACACCTTGGGAAAGAGGAAGAATTTCAGCAGAGCAGGGAGGGAAAGGCAAAAGCAGAATTTGATGTGGGGATAGTACACGTCACATATGTGGAATGCAGTGTAGGGAGTAATGGAAGATAGACTGGAGAGCTAGGCTGTGGTTGGATTCAGGTGGGTCCTGAGGATGC
Source organism: Phocoena phocoena (assembly GCF_963924675.1). Lineage (NCBI taxonomy): Eukaryota > Metazoa > Chordata > Mammalia > Artiodactyla > Phocoenidae > Phocoena > Phocoena phocoena. The sequence continues at coordinate 6,107,524 of NC_089232.1, read as the reverse complement.
CAAGGAGTGTGGACTCGGTTTGGCGGCCACTGGAAAAGCACCGAAGTTGAGACCAGGTGGTTATAGAGTCGGAGCCATGTGACGGCACAGCCACCAGCAGGGGTTCTCGTCATCACTGTGCAGTGGGGAGTTTCAGGCAGTCCTGGGGGAGCAGCAGGGAGATGGGGGGCAGTCAGTGGGCTCAGGATAGCGGCTGTTTACCCATGAGCACAGACATATTTTAGTACATCCACCACTGGCCTGGCTGTACCGGAGTCCACTGGCTCAATACAAGGCCTGCCGCGGGCTCTCTAAACCCATACCCCGGGGCATATGTGTCAATTTCCCCTGAGATGACCTGCTTCCTTAGTTCATGGGTTTCTTTCCAGGCCCTTGGGTTTCTTCTTCTCTCCTACAACTCTCTCACAAAATCTTCTGCATGGAGTTCAGGGCACGGAGTTTTGAAACCCTTCCTTAGGTCACGACTATGTTCCTTTTTTTCCACAATTCATATTCTGTAGTTACTTCTGGCCAGTTAGAATGCTAGTGAGCTCCCCTACTTAGGGCTGAACCACAGAAGAGAGAGACAATGGGCGTGGGAAGGGAGAGGGGAGTGAACGAAACACCAGGAGACAAGCACCTATCAGCCTCAGCTCTAGAGTAACCAGAGCAGACGAGAGAGGAAGCGTTTAAAAGCAGAATTCAGCTCTCAAGCGCAGGTAAGTGGAAGAAAAGTCACATCGTTCATAGGACTAGGGCAGTCGCGAGAATGAGCTGGGGTGGGGAGAAGAGGGAAAAGGAGAAAACAAACTGGTTTTAGACAAGTGAAGTGGGAGACATCCAAATGGAAATATCGGCGGGCAGTTGGCAACATGGGAGGAGAGCTGTCCCAGAACCAGAGATAAAGATTTGAAAGGCTTTGGAATAAGAACCACAGGACTGGATTCTCCCGAAAAAGAAGGAAAAGAGCCAGAGGCTGAAGAGAGAGCCGCGGGAGCCTGTTCACTTCTGGGGCAGCAGGAAGACGGGATGGAAGAAGGAAGGGGGAGGGGCACGGTGGGGAGAGGAGGTCGGTCAGGACCTTGGTGTGAAAGAGGCAGGATGCCACACGAGTGGAGGAGGCTTCAATGGGAAGAGATGGGCAGATATGGTACCTTTAATGGAGCTTTTTTATTTTTCTGTTAACATTCTTCTGCCGACGGGACTCACATCCAGTGCAATTAACCCACTTATCGGGTACAACTCAGGGGTTTTTAGTATATTCACAAAGTTATACAGTCATCACCACAATCAATTTTACAACATTTCATCACCCAAAAAACCCTATACTCTATCCATCACATCCCAAACCTAAATGCCCCCAGCAGTAGGCAACTATAATCTACTTTCCATCTCTATAGACTTGCCAGTTTTGGAGTTTCCTATAAATGAAATCCTCAGTTATTAGTCTTTTTTTTAAAAGTAAATTTTATTTATTTATTTATTTATTTTTGGCCGTGTTGGGTCTTCGTTGCTGCGCGCGGGCTTTCTCTAGTTGAGGCGAGCGGGGGCTACTCTGTTGCAGTGCGTAGGCTTCTCACTGCGGTGGCTTCTCTTGTTGTGGAGCACTGGCTCTAGGCATGCGGGCTTCAGTAGTTGTGGCACGTGGGCTCAGTAGTTGTGGCTCGTGGGCTCTAGAGCGCAGGCTCGTAGATGTGGTGCATGGGCTTAGTTGCTCCTCGGCATGTGGGATCTTCCCGGACCAGGGATTGAACCCGTGTCCCCTGCACTGGCAGACGGATTCTTAACCACTGCGCCACCAGGGAAGTCCCAAGTTTTTACTTTTGATGAAGTCCAACTTGTCTATTTCCCTGCCTTCAGTTGTTTGTACTTTTTATATCGTATGTAAGAATCCTTGGACAAATCCAAGGTCATGAAGATTTACCCCTGTGTTTTCTTCTAATAGTTTTATAGTTTTAACTCTTACATGTATGCATTCGATCCATTTCAGGTTAATGTTTTATACAGTGTGAGGTTGGGGTCCAACTTCATTCTTTTGCATATTGATATCCATTGTCCCAGCACGATTTGTTACAAAAGACTGTTCTTTCCCCATTGAACTATCTTGGCATCCTTGTCGAAATCAATTGACCATAATTGTGAGGGTTTATTTCTAAGCTCTCAGTTCTATTTCTTTAATGTTTTATACTTGCCATCCAGGCACTATCCTCACATTTTAATTTTTATGTTAATTTAGAGTACGAACGTCTATTTCTTGACTCCAGCTCCCTGTGAGTTCAAACAACGCCTACGGAACCCACCTTGTACAGCATGGGTACAGCTTGCTGTGTTTAATAAACCCCCCTGGGTAATATGCCTTTTAACTTAATATCCCTCCCTGCCTGCTTCACTTTCTCTGAAGACCAGAGTCAAGCCAACTGGCTCTCAACACAGCCTGAAGTCACCAGATGCTGGCTCAGCTCTATGCTTCAGACTTGGCCAGGCTGGACTCTGATGAAGAGCTGAATGAGAATAATGTGAAAGATGGGATGTAATATTTCAAAGCAGTTCATTTCCATGGAGGAGGATGAGGGGGGAGGGAAAGAGTGAGAACAAAGAGCAAAGAAATGACTAGAAGATACTGAGAGAAAGAGAAGGAAAAAGAACTAGGAAAATAGGGAGAAGAATTGAGGAAGGGGGCTTATTAAATTCTTATCAGTCACCTGGCCAGGTGTGCCCATGGCCAGCAGAAGTGCAGGGTGGTCAAAGCATCAGCTTGGGCAGCAGAAAGACCCCCGTCTCCATCCTGCCTCTGCTCCCGGCTGGCCCCGTTCCCTGCACCAGTAACGTAACCCCTCCAGATCCCATTCTGTCATCTGTCAAAGGGGATAATAACAAAACCATCCTCAAAGGGTGATTGTGAAGACTGAATAAATGAATGCCATCTCTCTCTTAACCCAGGGGCTAGCACAGGAACGGCAATAAACTTAGCTCAAACCGTATCATTGTGGAACAGTCCCCTACCTGCAACATCACCAACTGTCTAAATCAGCAGATCTCTAATGTTACATCCATTAGAATCTCCTGAAAGTCTTCTTGACCCACTTTGCTGGGGCCCATTGCCAGGGTTTCTGATGCAGCAGATCTGGATGGGGTTTGAGAATTTGTATTTCTAACAAGTTCCCAGCTGAAGCTGATGCCATGGGCCCGAGGAACACACTTTGAGAACCACTGGTCTGAATCATTCAGGGCCAAGAAAACAAAATGCCACCCACTGGCATCTCAAATTCGCAAGTGAAAACTCTTTAAAGAAAAGCCCTAGTACTCAGTCACTCCCAGACATAGACACTTTGCCTCATCTGAACCTCGCTAGTATCACAAAAAGGAAAAGTGGCTTTAATTAGAAACTTCTGGAATGCAAAAATATAGTCAAGCCCCGTTGCCATGAGGAAAGCATCTTTCATTTCAGGGCAATCCCTCCTTTGCCTTGAAAGGAAGAAATCTAGAGAGACATGCAATAGCACATCTTAAGAACATCGAATGAGGTTGTCTTTATTAGAGAACCATGCTCACTGTCAGTGCAAGTGTTAGAACCAAGCCATTGAGAAAAGCTCTTTCTCAACAAAGCTTACTGAGAAAATAATGCTTGTCCATACAGGAAATGCATCTCCTCTGCCTACTTAGGAGGGGTTATAAATAGCTCCTTGGAGAACATTTTTCTATCATTAGCTGTTCACTTCAAGTGAACTGTGTGTAATGAATCTTGGATCACTAAATGTTGTTCCTGGGCAAAGTACATGGTAGATTATGCATCTGTTAGTATAGAAACTTAACTATTAGAACAGCATTGCTCCCGAGTCAGAGAATTTTAAAACGAGACAGAAATGGAAACCACTCTGAGAACGAGCTGAATATGCCCATTTTAAACAAACAGACACACATAAATACATTAAATGACCTCTTAGTTGAGTTCAATGGGACATGAGCTGAGAACAGCAAAAGACAACAGCCACTTGTGTGTCAACACAGCTGTCTTTCTGCCCTGCGTTTACAGGGTGCTTCTTGTGCAGGTTGGAAAAGCGCATGTCTCTGCAGCTGGCCGGTCCCCTCGTGAATGGAGGCTAGGAGCAAATGCCCTACAGAGTGGCAGTGATTTCTTCTATACTGTATGTGCTTTAGCTCTGACTCTACAATTGCTTCTGAAATCTGCTCAGCTAATCGCAGGAGCTGAGAGACACCCCATCCTCCTGGCACATTTACAGCCCACCCACGTCTGCATCCCAAGGACCTTCCTTCCTCCATCTCTTGGCATCCTGTGCACAAAAGACTCTTCCTGCATTCAGCTTTCTGCATGCTTTGGAGCCACTGTTCCTTCCATATTTCACCGTCTCACCACCTTCTACAGGCTGTGAAAGGTGGGGTTGCCCCCAAGCAAACAATCTAGTTCCAGTGAGAAAGGCTACATCCCCGGCCACTGCCTTCAGCAGAAGGATGACCAGAGGTAACAGCTGAGCAAGGCCTCCTCCTTGGGCTGGCCCACCCTGGTCCCACTCTCGTGGGCCAAGAGAGGAAAGCTTCGCTGTCACCCAAACTTTCCCTTTCACGGGAGGAATTTGCTTCCTTTCCCAACCTGTGACCTAGAGCCGGCTTGAAGATCACAGATGTTGACAAAAGGACACTCCCAACCAGGCCATTACCAAAGTCCAAACAGTGCCCTTGGCAAGATGCTGAGATGCCGATAACACACGTATGGACCCAGTGATTTTATTTCCTTCTGTGTTTTATCAGGACTAAGTGTTGCTCTTTTGCCAACCCCAAGCCTTCATTCTGGAATTCTATTTCAAGTGCTTGGAAGAGAGCTGATTCAAGAATGGAGTAAAGATATTAATAACTGATGTATTGAGAGGAGAACAAGAGAAAACAGAGACAAGAAATGTGCATACACAGAGCAGCACATGCCTGCTTTGGCGCTAGTTCATTATCCAGCAGGATCTCATGGCGAGTGAATGATGCCATGAATATCGTTGTGCTGGCATCTGACACGGCTGAGTGCTGGATCAGGTGGCAGGGAAGGAGCACAGGAGCAGTGGTCTTCAAGCAAAGATCAAACCTTGGTCTGCCACGCATCTGCCAAGAGACTGACGGTACCTTGAGCCTGTGTCACATTCCTTATCTGTCACCTGGAAATCCTAAATCACTTCGGGGACTTCCAAAGATGAAATGAGGTCACGTAAATACCTGGCATGTAAGTATCAGACAAATATTACCTGTTATTACTGAAAGCATTACTTACTAAAATATCACTTTTAAAACCCTCTTATCCAGACAAACGGAATATTATTCTGTGCTAAAAAGAAATGAGCTCTATGAAAAGACATGGTGAAAACATAAATGCATTTTAATAAGTGAAAGAAGCCAATCTGAAAAGCTAGATACTGTGTGATTCCAATTATATGACATTCTGGAAAAGGCAAAATTATGGAGACAGTAAAAAGATCAGGGATTGCCAGGGTTTAGTGGAGAGGGCTGGATGAAGCGGTGGAGCACAGAGGACTTTTAGGGCAGTGAAAATACTCTTGTACGATACGATAACGGCAGATGCGAGTCATTATACTTTTATCCAAACCTATTGAAGTATAACCCCAAGAGTCAACCTTAATGGAAACTAGAGATCTGGGTGATACTGATGTGTCCGCGGAGCTTCATGGACTGTAACAGACGTACCACTCTGGTGGGGCAGGGGGCAGGGAGTATATGGGAACTCAGTATTTTCTGATCAATTTGGTGCTCACCTAAAAGTGCTCTAAAATTAAATACTATTTTTTCTTTGTTTTGGAAACTAAATTAATTATATTGCATATATACAATAAAATACCATGAAGAAAGCAAACACATATATAGTCTTTGGTTGAACCATATACCATTGTAAGTGCTCTAGATTACATATACTATCTCACATAATTTCCCAACAATACTACTACTATCCCATTTTACAAATGAGACAAGAAGTTAAGTAACATGCCCAAGATGACACACACACACATATATATATTTTAAAGATTCTCTTAGAAGAGAAATAAATGGGACCTAAAATCAAACTTTATTAGAGAAAAGGTACATGAAGGGACTTCCTCAGGCAACTTAACTGTAAGGAAAGATTATTCTCAAGTGCCTATATTGTCAACAGTCTTGCCACCTCTTTTTCCGGGGTGTGTGTGTGTGTGTGTGTGTGTGTGTGTGTGTGTGTGTGTGTGTGTGTGTGTGTGTGTGTGTGTGTGTGTGTGTGTGTGTGTGTGTGTGTGTGTGTGTGTGGTGTGTCCTCAGAAGCACTGCAATTAACTAGTGGGGATTAGCTGAGGCTTTAAGGCTCTGTCACCTCCAGGCTCCACCAGCCCAGATTTCTCCCTGGGCCCTCCATGCCAGCTTTGTAAGGGAATCTTACTTCATTCTTTGCTTTGCCAGCCACATGATCTAACAGGCACCAATGCCAAGTCCAGCCCTCACTCTCCCAGACAAGCTGCACGGGGCCTTGATTCTCTCCTGGTAGCATCCTCGGGCCCAGCCTGCTGCAGTGACCGAATCCCTAGCCCATACTTTTCTCTCGCTTTGAAGCTTCTGCAGAACCAAGGCATTCAAATTCTAACCTCAAATTCTAACCAAAGGCAGGTGGACATTCTTGAATCTTTCTTCTCTCATCAGCCCTGGCCTCTCAGTATTCAGTCTCCAGTTATGGGCTCTGAGGTCTCTTCTTCATCCTTATTCTAACCCAACTTTCCCTTCTGCCTCAGTTGCAACAATTGTCTTCCCTAGTGCGATGTTATTCTACTTAATGATGCATAGAATTGTGGGGTTTTTTTCTTTTTAAGCGAAAACCGCTACTCAGAGGTAAGACTCCATAAAAGGACTTCTGGGCATTCGTACAAAAAAAAAAAAAAAAAAAAGAAAAAAGAAGGCTCTTCTGTCTTAAAATTAGTAAAAAACACGAGATGATGTCATCCAGCATAGAACACTGTCCTTGCTGTTTCTCCTAAAGTGTGTGTTTAATTTACCAACTATACATGCCTAATATGGGGCCCTGAGCTAGTGCTGTAGTTCTTGTAACCATCCACACCTTCCACCTGTGTGTAGCACTATATATGGACACTTCTACTGTACCTATTTTGAGAATGTAATTGGCTAATTTTAATTAGGATATGACACAACTGCTATGAGGAAAAAGAATATCCGATTAGACTGAAAAAACTTCAGTTGTTTCTCTGCTATCTTCATAGATGGACATAACCGACTAGAGTGAAACAATTTGATCCTCCCCTCCATAAATATTCACTTTTTGAAAAATAGCTGGGGTTCCTGGACATATCACTGCACCATACACTCAATAAAGCCATGTTCTTTTACAGGACGAACCACATGAAACTTCAGAATTTCTCCAAATTGGCAATGCAGTTTTGAGATGGTTCCTTTGTTCTATGCTGTACATTTTGAGTAATGCATAGATTTTGATCCAATGAGACTTTGTTATCTGGTCGATGAAAAATTCTAGCAGCAATGTCACCTCCTCCAGAAAGCCCATCCTGATTCTTCTGGCCTCATCTTTATCCCTGCCTTTACATTGTAAACCCTTCTTGTACAGACATAAACTGCTATCAAATTTCCCTCCATCCCACACAGGCCAAGCCCAGCCTGATTCCTGACAAGCCTTCAACAAATGCCAATAAAAGGAACTGAACTGCCAAATGCAAAGAATGAACAGGAGGTAAACTTCCCTCTTTGACTCTTGTCTACATTTGGGGAAAGGGCATGATGTGCTCCGGTCCTGACTGGGTTCTCTGCTGCAGACTCCATTCCCCCTTATGGTCAGACAGGTGTCCTACCCCAGTGGAATTAACATTAGGAGATGGGACGGCGTCTGGAATAAGTACAACTACGTATACAACATCTCCATGATCAAAAGGCAGGAACCACACACTTAATAGGATATCCTACCAGGCAACAGGTAAAAACAGACCATAGCAAAAATATCTGTTGCAATGTGGAATTACTTGCTGTGTTATTTCTGTAGGCCATTTGTTTCCTAAAAGATCGTTTAACGATTGTTCAACTAGTTCCCAAAAGGGAGAAGGAGGAGGGAGCTGGAATCGTTTTCAAAGCAAGAAAGGAAGGGAGGTGGCTTTAAATTCTGCATTAAATCCGGTTAAAGGCACACAACTTTATCCCTTAGTAGATATTAGTCACGGCCACGCTTTAAGGGCAGGGCAAAACATACTTGGCCGAAGTAAAGGGAGGGGGTAAAAGAACAAAGCAAAATAAAGTTTTAAGATGTTCTCCTTTTGGAAAGGGAGGTACTTCAAGACCACGACGTGCCAAACGCGTCCTCCTCCTTCTTGAAAAGCCCTCCAAGTCAGAAGCAAGCCTAAGAATAACAGCTTCTCAGGATGCGCAAGGCTCCTGCAGCTGATTATTTTTCAGGAGGAGAATTAGACAAAAATAATACAAGAGGGAAATAAAGAGAATGACCTACTTTACAGGGGGGAAAAGGAGCTCTGTGTGAGCGTTTTGATCTAATTGACAGTGCGGCGTTGCATGCCCAAATAAGGCGTTGTGGGTCGGGTCTGCGCGGTAGAGGGTTTGTCTTGAACTCGAGCCGGGAGAGAATAAAGCCAGGGCCCTGGAACCGAGTTGGGGGCCCCGTCTAATGTTCAGAGGAAAGGCCCTAGGAGATTCCCTCTGGCCGCAAAACAGGAGTCTGATGGAAAAGGACCGGTGGGGGCGCTTTCCTCTCCAGGGCTACTTGCTGGAATGTGCGAAGGACCCAGGGACATCCGAAAAAAGGCTGCTGGGCGCAGAGCGCTGCGCCAGGCACTGTACCACTGTGATGTCTGGGAAGGGGGACCTCCCGGGGGTAGGAGACCTCGCCCCTCCTTTGGGCTTCTCGCCAGGCGCCTCCACGTGGGGAACGCCGCCGCCGAGGATGGAGTGGGGTCTGCTAGGCTAGGGGAAGCTTGTCACCGATCCGGGCCTCGGCGGGGCGCGGGGTCTGCCCTTCCCACCCGACTCTGTCTCGGAGCCCAGCAGACTATGGAACAGCAGCTCTTGGCTCCTGGGACTATTTATGTGCACGTGTCTGTGTTCGGTGAAAGCCTCCCTGTTTCCTCGCGCGCGCCGCTCCAGCTTCTCCTTTTCTTGGATTCTCGCCTGTCTCCTCCCACAGAGGGAAAAAAAAAAAAAAAAAGGTCACGTATGTTTGGAAAAATATGTAGGTCAGTGGAACATTTCCTGCACTGGTGCAAAATGAGAGGAGGGCAGCGGGGGAGGGGAGGGAGCGGCCGCGTGGAGCTCCGGGTGCGCGCTCCTGGCCACGGTCCCCCACCCCTCGTGCCTCTGCTTAGGAGGGGGGCAATGAACCCGCTCCTTTCCATCCTTGACCCATTTTCCGGACCAGCTACGTTCGCCTTGAAAAAAACAGCGATCATTCCTCCCCAGCAGGCGGTCCTCCGCGAACCACGCTCGCCGGCGTCTCCCCGACCCTCGCCGCCTCTCATTGAGAAAGTGCAGTGGTCGGCGCGCAGAGACGCGCCCGGCGCCCTGGCTGGGGTTCCGCGAGCAGGCTCGCCCCGCGAGGACGGCGTGCAGGGGACCGCGGTGGCGCGCTCGTCCCCCAGCGCACGGGACAGCGGGGTGGCCGCGGGCAGGGCGAGGGTCGGCACGGGGCTGGGGAAGGAAGATTCCCTGCCACCCCCATTGACAACTTTGACGGGACCTCAGCCGGCAGCCCCGCATCTGCCGGCCTTCCCTCGGGCCAGTTTCCCTCTAAGCACATCCCCGCCCCCGCCCCGCGCCCAGCCCCGACCCCTCGCCCCCGGCCGGACCCCGCCGCGCGTCCCCGGCAGCCCAGCGGAGGCGGTGGCGGCCTCGGGGCGCGGGTGTCTGCGCCGCCCAGGGAAGCTGGGGGGTCCAGGGGTCCATCTGCCCGTACGGCGCGCAGGGTGCGTGGCCCAGGCTGGGTCGCGCGGCCAAGGCCCCGCGTGCGGCCAGGAGAGACCCGGCCGGCGGCGGCGGCGGCGGCGGCGGCAGCGGAGGGAAGGAGGAGGCGGAGGTGGAGGAGGAGGAGGAGGACTGAGAGGAGGCGGGAGGAGGGAGGGGGAGGGGGAAGAGGCGGCCGCGGCTCTCCCCGCCGGCGCTGCGTGCGGAAGAGTTTGCCGCGCGAGCAGCGGGCCTCCCGCAGGAGCCAAGGGAACCCGCGGCGGCGGCGGCGGCGGCCCGGGAGCCGCGGCCGCGTAGCTCCGAGACCCGCAGCCGCGGCGGCGGCGGCGGCGGCTGCTAGAGCAGCGCCTCCCGCCGCCGCCCGGGAGGAGCTCGCCGCGCCCGGTCGCCGCCTCGGCTCCCAGCGGCGGCGGCGGGAGGCGCGTCTTCCCGGCCCAGTCCGCGCCCGGCCCCGCAGGGCCGCCCCGGCCCGCTCCGAGGTAAGGGTCGCACCCCGGGACGCGGGTGGCCCGGGTGGGAGGACGTGCGCGCGGGGTCGCGGGACTCCGTCACCTGCTCGCCGGCGCGGTGGACACGCGGGGTGGGGAGGGACGCTTGGGCCCGGGGCTGCGCGGCGCGGGGGTCGGGGGCGCGGGGCGGTTGGGTCCCCACCCCCAGTCCCGAGTTCCGCGGCGGGGACATCGCGTCCTGCGGGACCGCAGCGGCGGCCGGGCAGGTGGGCGCCGGGTGCGTCTCGCCAAAGAGGCAGAGGACGAGACACCCCGAACCTCAGGGTCTGGGGTGCTCTGAGAGTACCTTCGGGGTGGGCGGAGGCCGTGCCCGGGTAGCAGCCTCGAGGGTCGCCTATTGGCCTCCCCGAGCCCCACCGCGCGCCCCCCACCCCGGAGCGTGGGGCGCCGCGGACCCCCGGAGAGAGTGCCGTGCGCGCCCCGGGCACCACCTAGGTCGGAATTGGTTCCGGGCCGGAATGGGTGCCGAGCCTGCCCCCTGGACGCCCGGAGAGCGCGTGGCTCAGCCCCTCGCGCCGCCGTGCCACCCGGAGCTCCTCAGGTTGGATGCCAGGGTTTTGTTTTGGTGGGAGGTGTGCCCCCTCCCAGAGGCGAGGAGGGAGGCTTACCTTTGACCTTTCCGTAGAGCGCCGCGGGGTCGGTAACGAGGGTGGTGGTGGTGGAGGGGGGGTAGGGACGGGTACCAAGGGGCCAAATTAAAAACCAGCCCCTCTCCTCTGCCTGCCCCTCCTTAACTGCTCAAGGTAAGAAAGTTTGTTTTTAGGCTTGTGGTTCATAAATAATTAGTAACCAGTTTTGTCGATGAAGCAAGACGGAAACCTTAAAAATACGTACGCACTTCCAGAAAGTCTAAAAGCTCCCAAGGTTGTATCCAGGAGGATTTAGTTCAGAAAGTTAAAAGCCCCTGAGTTCAACAGGTGTTCAGAAGGGGTCCGAAAGGGGAGAGCTTGGCGAGTTTCGTCTTTTTAGTACGTGCACCTTTGATTCATTAAATTGACTGGTCTGTTTCTTTAAGGTAAAATATTGAGTAGTTATTGACTTAATTAGCAGAGACGAACTGGTCATTCTTGGTTATTTAGAACCTAAATCTTCTTTTCCTTAATAGAAGGGTTTTCCCCATTTGGACTTCCCAGATAATTAGCTCTAAGGCAGTTCCTGGCAGGGTTCAGCCCTGTCCATCCCTCTGTCTGTCGGACACTAGCTAACTCAGTCCCTGATCAGTGAATTGACCAACTCATTATGACTTGCATTAAAGCACAGCAAGTTTTAATTGCTCTTCCTTGGGAGGTGCTAGTTCAGAACTCAGGGGCAAGTCGTAGCTGTGTCTTTCTGCCCAGAAGATTTCTTGAAGGAGAAGTTTGCCAAAAATAACCCCCAAATGTATTTTAAAATAACTCCCCAATACATATGATGTTTAAATGAGCTATTCAGGCTTGGGCCACTGTTTTGCAAAAGCAAAAAATCTGTTTGCACAGCTAAACTGAGACCGGTAGAAGTATTGGCATTTCTCAGCAGTCTACCTAAAGATTTAGTTAAAAATAAAGTGTGCACGGTAAAGGTTTTCAATAATTGTCTTCTCACAGAGAGATGTGGAGTGTGGATTAGAAGAATTGTAAATATGCTGTTTTTAGCCATTTTCTTCTTGGAGATCGATGCCTCTGTTTATTTGCTGATCTGTCCCACTGTAGCAGACGTAGAATCAGTCTTATTCTCACTGCTCCCCGTACTGACTCCCATGGAGGCCAGAGAAGGGAATATATTCCAGAGGAAATATGTTATTAATAAAACGTTACCCCCCAAAGAGTTAAACATGCCAAGAAAATAACCAAGTGAGGCTTCACTAATTAGTGTGATGAAAAAAATTCCCTGATTGGAGAAGCGAGTGTTCAGATGGTGACTCAAGAATTCATCTTTCTGTAGAAAATGACAATTGTTTTTAAGCTCGTTTGATTCTTGTAAGCGTTTGGGCCCCTTTTTACTATTTCTGGCTATTTAATTATGAAAATGATTTAAAAAATAGTTTAAAATGACGACATCATCTGACGTGTGTCGTTATGAAGTTGAATTCATCTTATTTTTGGAACAATCTTAACTCTTGGTAATCTTTATAGCTGGCTCTTAGCACTGCTACTAGTTTTTAGGTTAAACATTCAAAGTTAGTGATTTCTTTCAGATTAAAATAACAATGCATACATATGCTCTTTATATCACCACATTTATAGTAGTTTTTCATAAGTTTGGCTTTTGACACTTAAGCCTCCAGAGGGCTGTCCTTTTTCTTAATTTCTAAAACAAGCATGTATTTTATTCTTTCCGTGAAAAGTCACTTTTGCCATGGTGATCCCATGCTGATACCATGCACAGGGGGCATCTCTTTCCCAAGTGAGGTCAGATTATGAGGTGTTGAAAATAGCCCAGTGACACCGTATTCCTGGCTTTCTTATAGCAACAGTGTAATTGACTGCATCAAAGAAGCATCTAATTGAGTTTTGCATTTAAATAGTGGAAATGATATGCATTATTTGCTTACAGAAATATTTGATTAGCGTGTCCCTGATCTTCATTCTATGTGTAGCAAAGATAGGAGGTCAGGGACCGCCACAGTCATACTCCCCCCAGCATCTCATCCCTCAGAGGCCTTGCTAATCATCAGTGCTCAGTAATATGTAGGTGTAGGAAATGAGCTGACTTGTCGATGACAGTTATCCAAAGGGTAGAAATTGCTGAATGCTAATGGGGTACTCAACTCTGAGTAATTCTAGTTTAAATATGAAGATGATTAATAATACCTTAGAGCACTAAATAAACACTCATTAAATGTGAACATATTTAAAGGGGGAATTTGTTTTTAATGCAGTCTTTATATAAGGCGCTACTGTTTCTCACGGAATTCTTTGACATTGGGGATCACTTGGCATTTTAAGCAAAGTAATCTCTTAGGTAAAGTTCCCCCCGAGATCACTTGAAGTTTTTTGGGTCATAAGACAATGTGTGGTTTCCATATGATGACTCGGAATGGAAACGAAAGTTTATCTTCTACGTTGGTGTGAAAAAACAAACAAACAAAGGTATATTAAAAAAAAAGTGGAGGGTGCGGAACATCACGGGTCACACTTTATAGCGCGTGGCATTGATTGTCTGGGGACCTTGGGTCTGGGTTGGGACCTGAGATTCCACATTTCTTACAAGATCCCAGGTGCTCCAGAGGCTGTGACACACTAGAAGTTTCCGGAATATTCTTAATTCAGGTCAGCCTGTGTGGACCAAACATCTATTGCATAGTAGGCCCAGGTGACGGGGGAAGAAAGCGCAGGGGTCCAGCCTGCCCTCAAGGAGCTAAAATGAGGAAGGGAGAGTCTTTCTAGACTGAAATGAGACCCTGGAACACCACTCTTCAGCGGTGTGGCCAGAGAGGGGCCGAGGAAAGGGGCTTTTTCTCCTAGGGCTCTCACGTTGGTCATCTTGGATCTCTAGTCTTCTTTAGATGGAAAGCTCTGTGACTCGCCAGGAAATAAAATGCACATATTGAAATCAGACAGACCTGGGGTAGCCTCCTGGCTCAGCTACTGTGTGACTTGGGGCAACTTTTTTTAACCTCCCTGAGGCTCAGTGTCCTGGTCAGAAAAGATAACGGGAAGAATGCCTGCCTCCTCAGGTTGGTAGGATGACCAGTGAAGGACACAGGTAAGGCATAACCAAAGGGATTGCTTGTACTACTGCTGATGGCTGCGAGGCAAGGAGGAGAAGAGGGTCCTAAAAACATTTTCGTGCGTGGTTCACCAATTAGAGATTCCATTGGGTTAATCAGCAAACCCAAGGTCGGCAGTAGAGAACCCCGCCTGGGGATGGAGGGCGGGCAGCTGTGCAAGTTAACGGGATGCACCGTGGAATGATGGGAAGCACCCACATCTCCGCTCTTCCCCTGCAGGGCCCTGGCTTCTGGCGAGCCTTGCTGATACTCTTCTAGCAATATGTTTACCTGAGACTGTTCTGGTACTCACCCTGTAGGTTCTGTTGATCAAGACCGACTGGTGTTTGTGGCAGTCAGGCACGCCTTAAAAATATGTTTTGGAGGGAAGGGCATTGGTGTGTCCCTGGCCAGGCCCTTTTAAGGGTCAGAGCTATCCGTCAGCCCTTAATCTGAGCTCCCTGAAGGCAGTACGGGGCGGGTGGGAATTCACCACCCAGCGATTTGTTGTTGTTTGTTGTACGCGGGCCTCTCACTGTTGTGGCCTCTCCCATTGTGGAGCACAGGCTCCGCACACGCAGGCTCAGTGGCCGTGGCTCACGGGCCTAGCTGCTCCGCGGCACGTGGGATCTTCCCAGACCGGGGCACGAACCCGTGTCCCCTGCATCGGCATGCGGACTCTCAACCACTGCGCCACCAGGGAAGCCCCACCCAGCGCTTTGTACTTCATGCTCTGAGGCGATTGCTTCCTCCTGACGTCTGGGGAAAATGGATGTTCCAAGGTAGCTGTCTCCTTCACCCTGATTTTAGGAGGGGTAGTCTGGATAGCCCTCTAAATACTTCAGCCCACGCTGCTCCTATGTGTATGTTTGAGAGTTCCACTTGTTATTTGCAAAGGAGATTTCTCTGCGCCCATTCCTACCCCATGCCCTGCCCAAATAAACCTTGAAAGCCAAGTGCAAGAGAATGTTAACGGCCTGTGTGACCCTGTGATATGTGTGAGGGAATTACAAGTAGAGCAGTGATTGGAGCCAAAGCAGACCTGGGGGAGGGGGTGTAGTAACAAGGGAGGGAAGGCGGGGCAGGGAGCATCTGAACACTTAAAATGGAGATCACAGCAGAGGCGAGGCCCGAGGGTAGGAGGTGGGACCCAGGGCCCTGACTTTATGCATTTCGCTACTTTGCTGAAGGCAGTGGAGGGTTGTGTCCCAGGTCACTGAAAATCGTCTGGGCTTCCGGTGGACACAAGCCCTCCTAAAGGAAGGCAGGTGACAGAGCTGAGCTGCGTGATACTTCCAGCCTCTTCTGAACCCAAAGTGGCGCTGTGCAATGTCTCGAGGTATATCTACGCCCCTTTGAAAGTCAAAATTCTGAGAACATTGTAAAAGTTATTTTTCTGTTACGGAAGTATACTTAATTTTTGGCAAATGTAGAAAAGACTGAAGAAAATGAAATTACCCACAATCTCGAGGTGTTTCTCTTCAGTCTTTTTTCTATGCATTAGAATTATTTTTTTTTAATGTTAGATATTTAAAAATAATATAATCTTTTAAAATTTTCACATAATCCACAACTACTTCTTAGTGAAAAGAAAAAGATCTGCTTTGCTGTCTGGTCCTACCTAACCATCACCCCCTTTTTTCTGCTGGGTAGAAACCTGATTTGGTTCAGCAATCAACCCTAGTCCACATGTCTCAGGGGTAAATCCTGATTGGCTGAGCAACCAAATCCTGATTGGCTGAGCAACCCAAACAAGGGCGGGGCCTGTTGTCCTTGCCAGTGATTGGCTCGAGGTGAGCAAATGGCCCTCATCTTTGCCAATCAAACGTGAGGGTGGGTTACTGGAGGGCTTCCCTGACTCTTAAAAAGAGGCATGGGAGGAACTGGCAGCTTTTCTTCTTATGGACACAATGCCTGAAAGTGGGGCAGCTGTCAGCCACCAGAGCAGGCTGGGCCAGGTCCCAACTGACCTGGGGAAGAATGCAAAGGTGAAGAATGGGGCCTCCACAGTGCCCTTGACCTTCCGAATTACCCAAGAGGAGTCTCTGATTTAGGATGTTTGGGAGATCCTGAAACCTTCCAGACCCCATAAAGCAGGTTGAGTTGGGTTTTTTGTTAGTTGTAGCCAAAAGCATCCTAACTGACGCATCCCACAGCTCTGCACCCCTCTCAGGAGGTGATTGCTGTTAGCCATGGGGGTGTAACCTGCTAGTCATTTTCGCTGCATTTACATATATACCCATATCTGTACATTTTCTTTTTAAACCAACAGAACTAATTCTATGCGTTTTATTTAGTGACTTTTTTTGTCTGTGGCATGAGGTGTTTTTTTTTTGGTCATTTCTTATATCTATTCTTTTTAAAGGTTCCATAGTAATATTCAAAAGTATGGCTGACACATAATTCATTTAACCCATTCCCTACTGTTAAACATTGATTGTGCTTTGTTTCCACTTCTTGACTGTTGCACACAGTGTTTGTATTAACTTCCTGATCTGTATATCTTCAGGTACATTTCAGATTTTTCTCAGGGACTACCAGTGGAGGATTGCTGGGTAAAGGGACACACCTCTTTGAAAGATTGATAGATGCTGCTAAGGTATATGGCTAAAACAGTGTGGAAGGGTGCTGTGTCTCCATGTCTTAACCGAACTCCAATGCATTGAACGTTCCAGGTAAACATGATTTTAATGGCCGTGTAATAGTCCACGATAATTGTTTTTGGAGTGTCTCAGTGGTTTGTGAGGACACACAAGAGAATATTTGAAATGGAGGCCTCCATGAAAACTAACTAGACATGATCAACCTTGCAGTAATCTCCAAAGAGTTCTGAAGTGGTGTTAGGAGACACACCCCTCCAGTGATCTGTTTCCAAGGAGACTTGGAGGAGACAGTCTACCAGACCCTCCTCAATCCAGTCAGACGGTGGGCTGCCCAAGCGTTTCTAAGGAGCTTTGTTGTTTCTGGGATCCACAGAGTTTTTACTCTGACAGACGTTCTATCTCTGCATATACAGGAGTCATTTAAACAAAGACTTCGTGCATTTCACGAAGCAGAGCTGAAATGTGAGTTTGCTGTATAAAATTTTCGAATTCTGCGAGAGAAGACAGGAAAGCACATGGGATGGATGAAACACATAAAACACGTTAATCACATTTTTTCGCCTTAATTCAGAGAAGAAAATCTAATGTTTCAAGGAAGTTCTCAGGGACAGGGTAATTCCATTTCGAGTCTGGTGCCTAATCATTGATCCTCACTAATAGCCCATTTCGGTGAAATTCAGATTTATCTTTAGTGCTATCTACAGAATACCAGTATTATTTCAATTTCAGAACTAGAAGGCTTCAATTTTTCCTCTGTTCCGTTTTGCAAGGTTACGGCCTATTTAGAAATAGGCAGCATGGGACTTCCCTGGTGGTGCAGTGGTTGGGAGTCCGCCTGCCAATGCAGGGACGTGGGTTCAACCCCTGGTCCTGGAGGATCCCACGTGCCTTGGAACAACCAAGCCCATGCGCCACAACTACTGAGCCTGCGCTCTAGAGCCCGTGAGCCACAACTACTGGGCCCACGTGCCACAATTACTGAAGCCCACGCGCCTAGAGCCCGTGCTCCGCAACAAGAGAAGCCACCGCAGTGAGAAGCCCACGCACCGCAACGAAGAGTAGCCCCTGCTCGCTGCAACTAGAGAAAGCCCGCACGCAGCAGTGAAGACCCAGCGCAGCCAAAAAATTAATTAATTAAAAAAAACCTGTATGCCCTTAAAAAAAAAGAAGAAAGAAAAAAAAAAAAGAGAAAGAAATAGGCAGCATGATAGATGTACACATCGCAGTGTGAACAGTCAGCCTGCCTGTTGTCAGAGTGGGGGAAGGGTTAGACATTGCCTCGCAGCCTGAGAAGTCTTTGGGAGGAGGTGGGTTGGAGTGAGACAGGGAAGAGCCCATCCGGCTGCTGAGCTGATCCAACAAATCATGGATTTTCCACATCAACACCCCCATTTGTACCATCTACAAAGGACATGGCCTGAGGGGAAGGGTCCAGGGGAGGGATAGATTGGGAGTTTGGGATTGACAGGTACACACTACTATATATAAAAATAGATAACCAACGAGGAACTGTTCAATATTCTATAATAACCTAAATGGGAAAAGAACTTGAAAAAGAGTAGTACATGGGGACTTCCCTGGCAGTCCAGTGGTTAAGACTCTGCGCTACCACTGCAGGGGCATGGGTTCGATCCCTGGTCAGGGAACTAGGATCCCGCGTGCCAAGCTCCGAAAAAAATAGAAAAAGAAAAAGAATAGCTACATGTATATGTATAACTGAATCGCTTTGCTGTGCGCTCCTCTACTCCAGTATGAAATTTGGAGTATAGTTGGCTTTGGGCTTCTCACCGCGGTGGCTTCTCTTGTTGCAGGAAAAGAAAGGAAACTAAAAAAATAAAAGAGAATTCCTCAAAAAAAAAAAAAAAGAAAAGGAATTAACAAATTAAAAAAAAGACATGGCCTATGATGTCGTCATCATTTACTACATAAGATGCCTGTTTCCCTGGAGATCATGTTCTACTAAAACTATGAAAACAATTTTAAACCCCCAGTATTGGTGTGTGTTTGTGGTGGGGTGGAATGTTGTCAAGAGCAAATTGTTGTGTCGCTCTGGGCTATCAGTTCCTCCAAAGACCCAAAGCAGAGATTACTCTTGACCTCACCAAGGCGTTCTTAATGGTCAGGGAGGATTTTATTTCTAAAACCCTCCCTTCCCCTTTACGTTGACTGTCAGAGAGAGAAACTCATTCATAGCAAATTTGCACAGGGGTTTTGTCGAGGTTTTACTCTCTCTCCAGCTAGAGAACTTTCTTCTATTGCCGATCCTGTGTAGCCCTTGGCTGTTAATCATCACTTGGATTTATGGCCCAAGACAAACTGATTTCATGTGAGGTTAAGAGAGCTTCTGATTTTTGAGCCACTTTTGGGACTTCCCCCCAGTGTGTCCACTCCAGCCTCTGCCTCTCAGCTCTCAACACTGAGGGGCCGAAGCAGCCTCGTCCTGCCTGGTCCTGGGGTCCTGGAAGCACTTGTCACCCCGCCGCAGTCCCTCTTTGGGAGTCTGTCACTCACCTCCACGCACCAGGTTTACCAACGTGGGGTGGCAGCTCAGAGAAAACCTCCGCCCTGTGACTGTCACCTTTACTTTCATTGGATCTGGAAAGCCTCCACGTTTGGAGGCTGTGTCCAGGGGAAGCCCAAGACCCCTCGATTTTAGAGTTAAATGCAGGTGGCCTTGATGAGCACAGACCCCCTCCCCTGCATCTCACATCCCCGTCCTGGCTTCTCCACCAGCTCGGGTGTGCGTTCTCACCTTCTCGGCCGTCGCTCACCCCTCAGCGGGCTGACTCTCGGTTCTCAGAGCTCTGAGCCCTTCGCTTACAGGATGCTTCCGGGCAGGGCTGCAGCCGTGACTCTCTAACAGTTCGGTTTGGACCCGGCGTCCCGGATCATTGCCCTGGTCCACATGTGTGCGTGTCATTCTTGTGCCTGAGCCTGGGCTCAGGCTGGTCTGCGAGCCCCCTTGCACCCCACACCTCGTGCAGGGCCGGCAGGTAGGCGATCACAGGGCTCAGTGGAAGAAGCGAGAGTACATCGTGGACGCTGGTGTGATCAGCTCAGCAGTGTCTGAGGAAGCTCGGTAGCGCCCGGCTTCCTGCGCAGGGGCTGCCGGCAACTCAGGCCACCTCCCCACCTGGGGGCAGCTCATCACTCATCTTCATCCTGGATGTCCAAGCACTTCCTTGGGAGGTTCTCCCAGCTGGATCTGCCCTGGCAGGTCCTCAGCCAGTGCCTCTACCTTGGCTGCCCAGGGCCAGGCCACCATCCCCTGTGCTCTGAGAAGACACCCACGTCTGGGCAGTGAGACATCCGCCCAGCTTGTGCCCATTTATCTGGACCTGTGCTGTCGGGTCCATATGGAGTTACTGGGTGGGAGTGGCCTGTTTCTCCCCTCTCTTATCTCCCCGCCGGCCTCGACTGGTGGCGTTCTCCAAGCACACGGGAGAAGCTGCAGCTAGCCAGCTCCAGAGGCTGAGATGGCCCCTTCCTGCAAAGACCTGGGAACCTGTGGGGCGTGCCTATATTTTAAAAAGAAGAGTAGTTCCCTCTGTGTTCCCAGTTTCTCCAAAACTGTGCTGTGTTTGCACTGGTCAGCTGTTCAGAGTGGCCAGCTGTCTAACCTCTGCTTTGTGGACCAAACCCTGGTTTCCGTCGTGCCACGTGTCTACGTTCTTGTCTCTGTCAAGCAGCAGGGTCTCATCCCTCAGGTGGTGGGGTTGCATCGTTAGGAGGAATTCACTTGAGGCTGTGTTTGTACTTTCTAACATCTCAGGTTGGCAGCTCCTGTATGTATATTGCAACCTGTTTATATGAGATACTTGCAAAAGCCTGCAGCCTTTTTCCCCCATGTGGCAGCATTGACCTCTGACCTGATTTTAAATCCCAGCATGGGGTGGCCATCGCCATATGGGTCAGCCGCATTTTTTTCTTTTCTTCTTGAAGTATAGTTGATTTACAATGTCGTATTAGTTTCTGGTGTACAGTGGAGTGATTCAGTTATACATATATAGACATTCTTGTTCATATCCTTTTCCATTATGGTTTATCAGAGGATATTGAATAGAGTTCTCTGTGCTCTACAGTAGGACCTTGTTGTTTATCCCTGCTCTGTATACTAGTTTGCATCTGCTAATCCCAGACTCCCAATCCATCCTTCCACCATCTCCCTCCCCGCCTTGGCAACCACAGGTCTGTCCTCTGTGTCTGTGAGTCTGTTTCTGTTTCACAGATAAGTTCATTTGTGTCATATTTTAGATTCCACATCTAAGTGATATCATATGATATTTGTCTTTCTCTGTCTGACTTACTTCGCTTAGTATGATAATCTCTGGGTCCATCCACGTAGCTGCAAATGGCATTATTTCAGTGTTTTTTATGGTGAGTCAGCAGCATTTGACAGTGACTTAGTGAAGACAGCTTGTGGCCCGCAGCGGAAAGCCCTGACACCCTGCCTGACACGGTCGCTGTGGCCAAGTGACCTCGGCAAGTCACATACACACCAAAACTCAGTCTCTTCACCTTAACAGGGAGGCATTGACACCGAAGGGGGAAAACCAAGAGGAGAGAATGTTTGTGAAAGAGTTAAGAGTTGTAGTACTCTTCTTATTACTTGCTGTTGTGACCAGCTCATCGTTCAAGCTCCTCCATACCCAGCTGGGTAAACGCCAGCCCCAAGGTGACTTCTTTCTGAATGAAGTACTCGGTTTTCTTTCACACAAGGTACACGCTAGCAATTAAAAACACAATATAGGCCAGTGTTCTCTTGAAAGCTAACGTCATGGGAAAAAGTGAAATCCTTCAACTATAGAAGCCAAACACTTGGAACGTCTTGGCAGTGGCTTGGGCTTGCAGTTTGCTTTCGAAAGCTTTTGCCATTTATAAGAGCAAAGTAGCCTGATAACATTTGGTGTCTGAAAATTCAAACTAAATCAGATAGACTCCGCATGTTCCCATGAATTCTAAGATTTTATGGGTTGTGGGGGGCGTTTCACCATGATAAAGGTGATGTGCTATTTCTTGTGACCTTTTGTTTCTTTTCTAAAGAGGGTTGGCCTGTGGCATTGGGCCTCAGCTCTGACCACCCTGGAAGAATACTGTGGCTTTCCTTCTGGGTCCGAATTCCGTACAGAGCAAGGGTCTCCTGATTTTCAGTGGAACCAGGAGTTTAGTCTTTGGACTGGACACACACAGATATGCAGATTCTGGTTAATAAGTTGGTTTTCATTGTGGAGAACTGTGTGGAGGTTCCTTAAAAAACTAAAAATAGAGCTACCACATGACCCAGCAATCCCACTCCCGGGCATATATCCAGAGAAAACCATAATTCAAAAAGATACATGCACCCCAATGTTCATAGCAACACTATTTACAATAGCCAGGACATGGAAGCAACCTAAACGTCCATCAACAGATGAATGGATAAAGAAGATGTGGTATACACACACACACACACACACACACACACACACACACACACACACACACACTGGAATATTACTCAGCCATTAAAAAGAATGAAATAATGCCATTTGCAGCAACATGGATAGACCTAGAGATTATCCTATTGAGTGAAGTAAATCAGACAGAGAAAGACAAATATATGATATCCCTTATATGTGGAATCTTTTCTTCTTGTAAAAGGTTTAATTTTATTTATTTTTGGCTGTGTTGGGTCTTCGTTGCTGTGCGCGGGCTTTCTCTAGTTGTGGCGATCTGGGGTTACTCTTCGTTGCGGTGCGTGGGCTTCTCATTGCGGTGACTTCTCTTGTTTGCGGAGCGTGGGCTCTAGGCATGCGGGCTTCAGTAGTTGTGTGCGGGCTCAGTAGTTGTGGCACGCAGGCTCTAGAGCTCAGGCTCAGTAGTTGTGGTGCACAGGCCTTGTTGCTCTGCGGCATGTAAAATCTTCCCTGACCAGGGATCGAACCCACGTCCCCTGCATTGGCAGGTGGATTCTTATCCACTGCGCCACCAGGGAAGTCCCATGGAATCTTAAAAAGTGGTACAAATGAACTATTTACAAAACAGAAATAGAGTCACAGATGTAGAAAACAAACTTATGGTTACCCAGGGGGAAAGGAAGGGATAAATTGGGAGATTGGGATTGACATATACACACTTCTATATATAAAATAGATAACTAATAAGGACTGACTGTATAGCACAGGGAACTCTACTCAGTACTCTGTAATGACCTATATGGGCAAAGAATCTAAAAGAAAAATGGATATATGTGTACATGTAACTGATTCATTTTGCTGTACACCTGAAACGGGCACAACATTGTAAATCACCTATACTCCAATAAAAATTAATTTAAAAAATAAGTTGGTTTTGAGATGGAAGGAAAGGACCTACAATGGACTGAATATTTGTGCCTCCTCCAGAATTCATATGTTGAAACCCTGATCCCAATGTGGTGGTGTTTGGATGTGGGACTTTGGGAGGTGATTAGGTCATGTGGGTGGGGCTCTCGTGGATGGGATTAGTACCCCTATAAGAAGAGGCCAGAGAGCTCGGTAGCCCTCCTTCCACAATGTGAGGACACAACAAGAAGGCCCCCACCTGCAGGTGGCAAGTGAATCCTAACCAGAACTGACCACGCTGGCTCCTTGATCTTGGATGTCTGGCCTCCCGAACTGTGAGAAACAAATTCTGTCGTTTAAGCCACTCAGTCTCTGGTCATTTGTTATAGCCGCCAGAATGGACTGAGACAGGACCTCAGAAATCATCCAGCACAAGGTAGCTCACCTTTTCCAGGTGAAAATTAAGAGGTTCAGAAAGCAAAGGGGCCTCTCCCTGCTCCTGGAGCCCCAGGTCCTGCAGCCAGGCAGACCTGCTGACCCTTCCAGGAGGTTCTGTGCTTCCCTTTTTCCCTGAGACCTGAGGATGTTGCTTCTCAGCTGAAATCCAGCCAGTGCAAGGATGAGGCTCTCCCCAGCCTTGGCCAGTACGCTCACGCCCGGAAGTACTGGGAGGGGGAATGCCAGCAGCTTGAACGGGTCAGCCTCCCCCCAGATCCGTCCTATCTCTCGGAGCACCACACAATCTGCTCTTCAATGTGAGAGTCAGATAAGGGAGCCAGAGTCCCGGGGTTGCTGGGAATGGAGGAACAGGCACAGGCAGAACACAGACTGTCCACTTTCACTTCTGGAACCCACTCGCTCTTGTAGCTGCCGACATTCGACTTCCTTCCAGATAAACCAAAGCACAGAACTCGCTCACTTCCAGGATGAAGGATGAAATGCCTCTTTATTTGAACCACTTCCCAAAGTGCTTCTCACATCTGGGGGGCCGGGGCCCATGGTAGGACTTTCCCACCTGCGTGTCTTTTATGCCTTAACTTTGTTACCTGTGCCGCTTGGGCCTTGAGACAAGGTACAGTATCACCAGGTCTGGGGTCAGGGCTGTGTCCACTGTCACTGCCGCACGCACGAGCGCCTTGGGTTCGACAGCAGTCTCTGGAGGGAAGCGCTGTTTTATCCCCGTTTTATGTACAAGACGCCAAGGCTCAGAGAGGTTAAGAGACTATCGCAGGGACATTCAGAGCAGGAATTTGGATGCAGCTCTTTAAAGAAGGACCAAAAATAGAACAGCCGGTTTTATTTACATTTTCTGAAATGCCACTTCTGAGAAGCTAGGATATGTCTAAAACGAATTAAGCATCTTACATGTGACTTTTTTTTTTAAGCGGGTTTTCTTGTGTATGAGGTTATCATGGGGCTGCTGGAGTAGAAGACAGCTCCAATCTGGGGTCCGTTTGCAATGCAGCTCTTTGGAGGCGGAGGCCGTGTGCGAGAGGGCACGGAGAGGCAGGCCGGCAGGAAAATCTCTTTTAGGGCAGAGTCATTATTCTGTTCCTTGCCATCTTTTAGTAGCTAACCTGCTTTTCAGAATGGTTTCTTTTGCTGTAATAAGGACTCTTAAATCAGGACACTCCTTCTGCCTCTCCTCGTTTTGTCTGGACTCAGGGACATTTTTCTTTGGCCGAACTCAACATAGAGTCAGCAGGAAAAGGTAGGGGCCGCCTGGTACCACATTTGCGAAAACACTTTCACGTGAGTCTCATCATCCCGGACCTAGAAAACCAGCAGCTGCCTTGTTGACGCACGAGCCTCCTGGAAGTCACCTGGGTTAACCTGAAGTGTGCCCCTCCACCACACACACACACACACACACACACACACACAGACACACACACACACAGACACACACACACACACGAACCTCAGCACTCAGCAGATGCCAAAGAAAATAGATGCAGGAAAGGTATTAAAGACAGGTCGTTTCTTCTTGATTTGACTCCAGGGGAGGTGTCTACAAAGCCGGTCCACTTAACTTACGAAGGGCGGTTCAGAAAACCCCAATCCCACCTCCCTCCAGCTTTGGGCAGCTGTGGGCAGAGGGACTGGGCTTGCCATGTGGGCTGGGTCAGATCAATTCTGTCCTTGCCTGTCCTCCTGTCCCCACCATTTATGGAAACAAGCAAAACCCCAACATAAGCATCTGTACGATAATTCGGTCTGTCCTAGGATTGGCACACATAGGCACAGGCAAAAGCAAATGTGTTCCAGCCACTTTGCTCGGATTTGTACCACACCCTCCAAAGAGGAAGGATTAGCGATCCAGCACCTTCTCAGAATGAGTGTGTTACCCTACCCGAGAAATTTCTATTTTTCTCCACGATCCTTTAATAACATCCTTCTGAATTATTCTGGGCTATGTATCGGTTCAGAGCGTTCTAAAAACAAACTGATTTAGCATTCTTTTTTTTTTTCTTTTTTATTGGTGGGATCTTAGTTTCCCGACCAGGGATCAAGCCTGTGCCCCCTGCAGTGGAAGCACGGAGTCTTAACCACTGGACCGCCAGGGAAGTCCCTAAAAACAGACTGATTTAGGAAGGTATTTTGGTGATGGCAAGTTAAAGAGGTGCCTTGGACGATGAGGATGGAGATGGTGGGCTTGCGATTACTTGCTGTCGGGACCAACCATGAACTAATAGGGCCAGGAGTTAACTCTGATTCAAGGGGTACTGCGTTGTATCAGTTATGCAAAGGGTGGGCTATACCAGGTAAATTCCCTTTTTCATCAGTTCCCCACACACAGAACTTTTGGCATCTTGGTTTCAACGCTTTCCTGCTCCTTTGGTCTTGCCGTTTACTCCTATCATGAAGGTGGGTCTCCTACCCAAAGCATGGTGTCAGGGGAAAGAGGTATACGGGGTTTGGAAGGAATGGTTCACCCCAGCTTTCCCAGGGGGTGAAAAGTTTGATCCAAAATATGAAAAAAAATCTTTGCAAAGAACATGAGATGAGGTCTGTGAAATGTGGGGCTTCTCTTAGTTCTGGGGCAGATTTTTCAGGGTCCAGAATTAAAACCAAGAATACCTTTGAGCCCTTGAGTGTCAGCTTACCTGGTGGCAGCCCTTGTGTTGCTATTTCTGGAAATTATGATGCTTCCAAACACCTGAGTCATTCAGCAGTCGGTCCCCATCCTTCTGGAATTAATTAATGTTCTAGGGCAAACCTAGTATCCCAAAGAGGTTTGTTTTTTTTTTCCCAGCCAAAGAAGAAGCTGGAATTCATTTGAATTCAGGCAGAATGAAGAATTCATTCAGATAACTTGAGGCCCATAGTGGATCTATTTTATCTTCTGTCTAAAAGTTAGATTGTAAACTGCCACGTTTATCCTACTGTCCTAATCTCTTTGTTGCCGTTTTTTAAGACAGTTTACATTTTACTTCAGCAATTTCCGCTTTCAGTAACTATCTGGAAACTTCTGGGAAATATCTGGGGTTAGCTTCTCATCTGAGTGAAGATACACTGAATTTCCTTCAAACTGGTCCTTTTCTCCTCTTCAAGCTGAAGTGAAGAAAAATTGGGCGCGTGTAGAGAACATGGTGTGGAAGAGACTTGGATTCTTGTGGCAGAGTCTCCCTGGGAATTTGTCCTCCAGAGAGGAGAGTCGGGGGGCAGTAGACCTGGAGGAAACCTCAGAGTCTCAGGCCACCAGCGCCATCATGTCACAGATGGGGAAACTGAGGCAGGACCTGGGCAATGGCAGAGTCCGGTGTGGAAGCAGGTCTCAGCGCCATGTTCTGAGGTCATTGTCTGCTTCTCTTCACCTCCCTCCCCTTTCTTGCCCACCTGCCTTTCAGTGTACATGTTGATCATTTTTACAAAAAGGAACAGGATTACAGCTGTGAAAGAAAAGACAAATACGGCCTAGTTTAAGTCCCCAGATCGCCGCCATTGGTTTAGCTCATTTGTATGAGTCCCGTAAGTTGGATGGATAATAATAAACATTTTTAATTTGCTTTCTCATGATTGCATGCACTGATTTAACTTCTTTTCCTTGACAATTAATTTGCATGCTCAGTGCGTTGAGACAGAAGGCGTAGTGGCCCCAGGGCCAGCAGACCCCTGGTCTAGCACCTTTTACCCGTGGGGAAGTTCGTTATTTCTCTGCATCCTCTGAGAAGTTGAGAATACAAGGCCTACCTTCCGACAGGAAGACAGTCTTAGAACAGTAGTTAAAACAGCTGTTGAACGTTTAAATAACACTGTTTTCTTCTTGATGGAATTTAGGATTTATTGAGAACTGTGCGTTGTTAGTACATGCAAAGGATGTTAAGGCAAACTGTTCTCGTCTATATCTGGGGTGTCTATATTTTGATATTTTACATGAAAAACAAACGTTGATGGCATTATTTTGTTCACCTCTCCAGACCCCCGGGCCTTTGCCCATACTGTTCCCCCCCTCCTGGAACACCCTTCCTGCCTTTATCACCTGCTGACTCCTGTTCACCCTTTTAGACTCAGCTCTGGCCTCCAGGATCCTTCCCTGAGGGGATCTAATGGCTGTGCTCCGGAGTCCTACAAAACCTCTTGCATGTCTTTTTCGTGGCAGTATCTAGATTTTACAGTTTGGAAGTTACCAGCTTCTGTGGCTGTCTCCCCACTAGCCTGTAGGTCCCTGGGAGTAGAGATCAGAATTTCCCCTTTGTCTTGCAGGAGCTGCTGTGTAGCAGACATGCTCCATCAGTGTTTATTGAACTGAACCGAAGGACAGAAAACTGTTCATTTGAACTGGGTCATGGGACCCACTTTAATAAAGTTACCTCATTTAGTCTGAGGTAGAATGGATACATGTATATGTATGGCTGAGTCGCTTTGCCAAGCACCTGAAACTATCAAAACATTGTTAATCACTATACTCCAATATAAAATAAAAAGTTAAAACAAATAAATAAAGTTACATCATTTAGCCATTTTAGGTCCGTGAGATCCTGTGTCGTACTAAGTGCTCTCCTCAGCCAAGGGCTAATCCACTTGTGTTCACAGGCTCTGGTTCGTCAAAACGCAATCATCTACCTTCTGGTGGCCACTAGACAATCTTTCCGCTACAGCCTTTCTTCTTGTCTTAATCCTTTTCAGCCCAATCTTCCTGAGGCTTTAGGGTTCAGAATCTGGAATTCCACATCTGATATCTCAAAGAACGTCAGGTGCCCGTGAAGTCACATGTCCCATCGCGGTGGGGCAAGGAACACTGCGAACCACATCCATCGGAGAAGGTCACATAGGCTGGGTGAAAAGAGCGCGTGACAATGGGCGGTCTGATTCCATTTTAGTTAGAACATGGAAAAATGAAAGGAGTGATCTCGCTGGCAAACAGAAGTGTGGGGAGGTGGTAGAACACAGTGATTACGAGTCATGGGGATGGTGTGTAGGCTGCCTGGGTTCAAATCCAGCTCTGCTCCTGGCCAGCTGTGCAACTTCGGAAAGTGGCTTACACCCAGAACTTCCATGTCTTCCTCTGTCCAGTGGGGATATGGCGGTGCCTACTCTTTGCTGTTGTTCTGAGGATTAGCTGAGATGCTCTATGCAGAGCCCCCAGGATTGTGCTGGCGATACAGGAAGCAAGCAGTGCAGTTAGTTGTCACTGTTCTGTTCTCTACAGTGAACATGTTTGCTCAGACCAATTATACCTATGAAAATTTTGGAAAAAGTATGAAATGTTTGGAGAAAGCCAGCCAGCATAATCCCTACCTGTGTGGCTGGCACTGCTACAGGGCTGTGTAGGAGACAGGCTGGACCAGTGACCGATTGCTGTGCCCAGTGACTAAGTCAGTAGCCAGACTGACCCTGCAGAATCACACACACACACACACACACACACACACACACACACACGCACACACACGCACACACACACACACACACACACACGCACACACACACACACACACACACACACACACACGCACACACATGCACACACACGCTCGCGGAGTTAAGCCCCCAGGTGCCAGGAAAACTGGAGTGTAGTCTCCCTGGGTATCTTACATGCCCAAAGGGATGAAGCCCAGACTTTGGAATCATCTCAAGGTCATAAAAACCCAGACACAGGAGACTCTGACTTCCACAGATACTTTATTTACATTCCAAAAGGTCAAGGTAAGAACCCAGGGTCCCTTTCCCTCCCATCTCCAAGGAGCAAAGGTTTCTCTCCTTCCTTTCTAGACAGGGAGGGAGGCACCTGCTTCTCTCCTGCACAAAAGCGGACAGAATCCTTTGTTTTCCATCCCGCGTCTCTGGGGTGTCATCGGCACGTGTAGAAAGTTCCCATCGGCTCTCATCACCACGCCCAGGCATCTGGGTCTGGGGGCCCACACTGCAGGGTCACTCCGGCTGCCTCGTGTTTCTGCAGTGTTCATTTATATAAAGCATATAACTGTGCACATAATCTCAGACCCTGCACAATTTGACAGACAGGTCCATATAACTGGGTGTTTCGCTGGCCCAGAGAACCCTGGGTCCCTGTCTGTAGGACATGTCTGAGGACCGAGGGAGCTGGGTCAGCACAGCACCCAGGGTACATCGGCAGGAGCAGGTGACTCCAGGTGACCTCACTGGCATTCCTTCTTTTACCAGAGAGACCCCGTACATCAGTAAACAGCCAATTTTTACAAATTGTAGCTGGATTCTTTAATAGCAAAGTGCAGTTCTAATGAAATGACTCTGCCCCAAGCTGTTCCTGAAAGGAGTGAAAAAATGCTGCAGTCTGGTGTTCCCACTTTTCATCAACCTCATCTGGGAATTTAATACATTTTCTGATCAAAGTCCAAAGTCTTTGCTTTGCTGCAGCTTTAATCTTTGGCTATAAAGCGTCCTTCTATTACACACACGCGCACACACACACACACAAATCAGGTTACAGCCAAATGGGTTGGAGGGGTTGGGTAGGGAATACATATCTAGGTAAAAGACGTAATCAGTGCCTTCATTATGGGAAGGTGCTTGGACAGTTCAGGTAAATGTTAACAATTTTTTCAGTGTACCTTGTCAGTATGTTTGAGATATTTTATTCTGTATACTGAATTTTGTTCATTGTTGAAACGGTCCTAAGCCATGTTCTGTTATTTTTTTGATGTTTATGTCAAGAAAAAGAAGAAAAATAATTTAAATTCAAATGCTTTTTGAACTCCAGTATTTAACTTATTTTTCAAACATTTTATTCAAATATAGTTGATTTACAATGTTGTATTAGTTTCAGGTGTACAGCAAAGTGCTTCAGTTATACATATATAGAAATATATCTTCTTTTTTCCATTCTCTTCCACTAGAGGTTATTACAAGGTATTGATTATAGTTCCCTGTGCTATACAGTAGGTCTTTGTTGGTTATCTATTTGCTATATAGTAGTGTGTATATGGTAACCTCAAACTCCTAATTTATCCCTCCCCCACCCCCCTTTCCCCTTTGGTAACCATAGGTTTTCTACATCTGTGAGTGTGTTTCTGTTTTGTAAATAAGCTCATTTGTATCTTTTTTTTTTTTTTTTTAGATTCCACATGTAAGTGATATCACATGATGTTTGTCCTTCTCTGTTGGCTTACTTCACTTAAATGACAATCTCTAGGTCCATCCATGTTGTTGCAAATGGCATTATTTCATTCTTTTTTATGGCTGAGTACATATGTACCACATCTTCTTTATCCATTCATCTGTCGATGGGCATTTAGGTTGCTTCCATGTCTTGGCTATTGTAAATAGTGCTGCAATGAACATTGGGGTGCATGTGTCTTTTCAAAGTATGGTTTTCTCTGGATATATATGCAGGAGTGGGATGGCTGGATCATATGGTAGCTCTATTTTTAGTTTTTTAAGGAACGTCCGTACTGTTCTCCATAGTGGCTGCACCAATTTACATTCCCACCAATGGTGTAGGAGGGTTCCCTTTTCTCCACATCCTCTTCAGAATTTATTACTGGTAGACATTTCGATGATGGCCATTCTGACTGCTGTGAGGTGATACCTCATGGTAGTTTTGATTTGCATTTCTCTGATAATTAGCGATGCATCGTGAATTATTAGAGACATGCTCAATGTGAAAACATGCTTAACTCCTTTTTAATTACAAAAAAAAGAGTTTCTGTGTCTGTCAAGGAAATAGATGACATTCATAAAGGAGTCTAAAGGATCCCTTTATCAAGGAAAACGGATGGGCTTCTGAAGGGTTCCTGCGTGAACGAACTTGCTCTCAGAGCATCCTTTGTCTCACCCATCAATGAATTGTTATCCTTACAGGTGGCAAGATGGGGTCCCGTGAAGCCACACCAGAACTAAGCCGGTCCAGCCCCAGTGTCGCGCATTCCTCAGAGGGAGACACAGGTGGACGATTCAAGGCGGTTAGATACCCCAGAATAGAAAAGAGAAAGAGGCCCGCCTGGTCTGGTTCGACCTGATCCGGCCCTGACATTCACACAGAAGGTCACGTCAGCTTCCCTGTCTTGCCAGAGCCTTGGCTTAAAGATAGTTTTTTTTCTTTAGCTCTGACCTAGTTAACCTATGGTTTGTGTCGTTAGGTCCATAGTCAGTAAAGTAGTTTACCCAACCCACCCAGCATTTCCCAGGTTCCCACAGCGCCAGGCACTGCGCTGGTGCTGGGACGCCTCCGAGGATAGGCACCCGGGGGGCTGGGACGGGGAGCCTCAGTGTTTGGAGGAGCCCGAGGGCCCTTTCACCCAGGATGCTTAGAGACTCGGGGGCTCGGATCAGCAAGTATTTTGATAATTCTCCAGTTTTCGGAGAATTAGAAGCATTAGGTGTGCACAGACTCTACTGAAAAGCTCAGCCTGTCTTCACTCACTCGATCTCCAGCGGGGCTGAGGACCTGATGATTATGGACCGCGTTCTGCATGATTCCCTGTTGGCTCTACAGGTAGAAGTTGTGGGGTACAATACGGATACGCTCAGGCCCAAAGGTGCATTTTGAAACAACTCCTTAATATCTTTCCTTTTCATTTAGCTTTCATACTTGATGAGTATAGAGGAGCTTCCAGTGTCTCCAATTCAAATGAGTGAGAATTCACCATTGATGCTGTGTGGGAAAGTCACATACACGACTTGGAAGTAAGGAGAGACTGTCTTGTGATTCTCTGTGTCGGTTCTGTAGATGCACCATTTTCCAGAGCAGTGGTTGAGCCCTTCGTGGAAATGTATTCATTCTCCTGATGCCGCTCTGATTGGTGAAGGGGATAGCGAGGCAAGGATGGGGAAAGCACGGGAGACCCTGGACTGTGGAAATAAACGAAGACCCGCCAGATGAAGACCAGCCGAGGCTATTTACTCAGAGCTGGTAAAGCGAGGCAGTCAGCCGCCATCACTCGTGTTGCGGCAGAGACTCAGAGGCAGGTGGAGGGGTGGGAAGGATTTAGGGTGGAAAGAAGGCAAAGCCTCTGGGGCTGCCCTGGTTAGAGGCTGTTAGGGCAGCTGGAGATGGGCTCAGGAGAAGCTGGGCACCTTATGTGAACGGCTAGCGGTATGTATTTTATTTTATTTTTTTTTGCGGTACGCTGGCCTCTCACTGCTGTGGCCTCTTCCGTTGCGGAGCACAGGCTCTGGACACGCAGGCTCAGCGGCCATGGCTCACGGGCCCAGCCGCTCCGCGGCATGTGGGATCTTCCCGGACCAGGGCACGAACCCGTGTCCCCTACACCGGCAGGCGGACTCTCAACCACTGCGCCACCAGGGAAGCCCTGTATTTTATTTTTTAATTTATTTTATTTTTATTGAAGTATAGTTGATTTACAATGTTGGGCCAATCTCTGCTGTACAATAAAGTGACTCAGTTATATAGACATTCTGTTTTTTATATTCTTTTCCATTATGGTTTATCACAGGATATTGGATATAGTCCACTGTGCTCTACAGTAGGACCTTGTTTTTCCATCCTATGCATACTAGTTTGCATCTGCTAGTCCCAAACTCCCACTCCATCCCTCTCCCACCCCCTCCCCCTTGGCAACCACAAGTCTGGGAATCTGTTTCTGTTTTGTAGATAGGTTCATTTGTGCCATGTTTTAGATTCTACATGTAAATGATGTCATATGGTATTTGTCTTTCTCTGTCTGACTTACTTCACTTAGTATGATAATCTCTAGATCCATCCATGTTGCTGCAAATGGCATTATTTCATTCTTTTTTATGGCTGAGTAATATTCCGTTTTATGTATGTACCACATCTTCTCTGTCCGTTCATCTGTCGATGACCATTTAGGTTGTTTCCATGTCTTGGCTATTGTGAATAGTGCTGCTATGAACATAGGGGTACATGTATCTTTTTGAAATTATAGTTTTGTCTAGGTGTATGCCCAGGAGTGGAATTGCTGGATCATATGGTAATTCTATTTTTAGTTTTCTGAGGAATCTCCATACTGTTTTCCATAGTGGCTGCACCAACTTACATTCCCACCAACAGTGTAGGAGGGTTCCCTTTTCTCCAGGGGTGTGTATTTTAGCTCTCTCTGGTAGTTCCTAAATTGGAAGTGGGGGGTTGGAAATTAGGGGCACTGTCAGTTATTAATCAAATCCTGGCCATTTGGGGCTGATTGTTATAGGGGTCATTTGACTTTTTGGGTTTTTGCTAAAGATCATGGTCTGACCTCCTACAAGGGATAGCAGGCTGGCTTCCTGGGCTGGTTACTGTAGATGCTGGGTCAGTTTCTTGGGCAGTTTACATATTTTCTGGCCATTGTTGGTTTGTATATTTAGTAGCTCGGTACCAAACTAACGCTGGCTAAAAATAAGTAAGAGACCCAACGCACCTGTTGGTCCGGCGCTCTCGGGCTGACTAGCTTCCACCAGGTAGCAGCATCCGGACCCCACCAGTGGTCGCTGGATAGGGCCACACTGTGACCATGCTGTGATCAGCCTGGTGAACAGCTGAGTCCTTGGTCATGGGGCCGTAGACACTGCAGCATTTGCATGCCGTGTCTTAAACTTGGGATTGACATTAGCGAGCTGTTTCTCTGAGGGGCTCACGGTTCATCAGGCAGGGCCAGCCCCATCCCAGCTTTCAGTCCACTTTGGTAGGGACTGGCTGACTCCCCTGACAATAAAAGATTCTCTGTGTCATTTCACCGCTGCTCTCAGCCATGATGTGGCAGAGGGTTCTCTGGCCAGGAATGGAGTATTCCAGATGGCTCTGGAATTTCTTTAGTAATCTTCCTCTTTAGTCAATTTCTTGCCACTCCTGGAAGTTTGGTACCATGGCCTCCCTACTCTGCGTGCTGCGTCTGGCCTGAGGAGGATGGATGCTGCCCCCAGTGGCTTGGCAGGATCCATGCCAGCCCTCGGTGCCACCACTCCATCCTGGCAGACCGCGTGGAGTCTTCTAAGGTGGTTCCCCACCCACCCCCCAGTTTTGTTTTGTTTTTTCCCAGTTTCCATTTTCCTCTTTTTTTTTTTTTTAACATCTTTATTGGAGTATAACTGCTTTACAATGGTGTGTTAGTTTCTGCTGTATAGCAAAGTGAATCAGCTGTACATATTTTTTTGTTTATATGTTTGGTGTGTGTTTTGCTTAGGCATTTACTGAAAATTCCTAGGTGGTGACATCATGGATAGCCAGTGACGATCCTGGAATCTTTGACTTTTCTAGAATTTAAAGAAAAAAGTGTTCAGAGTTTATAACATTAAGTTTTATATCAAATGTGCCTGAAGTATTTAAGTTTATAAAGAGACTCTAAAAATATTATGTAGGGTTTTGAAAGACATCTGCAAGTTTTGAAGAAGAGATGGTTTTAAAAAGGCATCTTTTCTCTTGCCTTTGTGTGTGTTTGCGCTTCTGCAATTAAACGACATCCTCTGAGTGTAGGAGGTTAGTCAGAGCTGTCAAGTTTTTCTTCTCTCCTAATAACAACTCTTGTGCCATTGGCTACCAAGAATAACAATAAGCCTTTTCTTAAGTTGAAAAAGAATATTTATTTTTGTCACTGAAAGAACAACAAGTATTCATGTCCTTAAGTTATTTAAAGTATTTTTGTGAATTCTGAGAATAAGTCATTTGGAAGTTCAGCCACACAAAATAAAAATGCTTTAAATATGTAAGTCCTCCACCTGAAATATTGTGGTTGGTGGGTCTTGGCCTTTCAATAATAGTTAGCTATTTAGGGAGGACTAGTGTGTGACATTCACTGTTGGAAATGCTTTAAATATATTAACTCCTCTGCCTCTCATATTATCCTCACTTTATAGCTTGCACACTGAGGCCCAGAGAAGTTCAGCTACTTGCCCGAGGTCACACAGCCACGATTTGGACCTGGGCCATCAGATATCCGCGGCAAGCCTGCGTTGACCCTAGAAGGTTCCACCTTCAAGCTGTCAAGGCATTTAGTTTCTCTGTGGTTTTCCCCCAAAACATAACCTTAGAAAGGTAAAGAAATATTTACTCTGAGTGTATTTAGCTCAGAACCCTTCAAGCTTTTGGAGTTTAAGAAATAATGATCATTGGACCCTCTCCTGAAATTTGGCCAAACTATCGCATATACGGTTGCTGCTGCTGCTTTGCTATTCCTAGAGCTAAATCTGAGGAAAGACAAGGGAAAAAAACAGGGAGGATGATGGTGGTAAAAATAATCTATGACCACCTTCTTATCTTGGAGTTCTTTTTTTTTTTGGAGTTCTTTTTTTAAATAAATTTTTAGCAGACTTGCTTTTTTTTAATTGTGGCAAAATACTTAATGCCACTTAACTGTGCACTTAAAATGGTTAAAGTGGTCAATTTATGTTATATATTTTTTACCACAGTAAATAAATAAGTAGGTTTAAAACATTGTTTAATCCAGTGAGCTCATGGGTGACTCCTCAGTAAAGCGTGATGTCTGTAGGTCTCACAGCTTAGGTTGGCCGGTGTGAGATTTTCCCCAGTATGTTACTGTTGTGTCTTGATCTCACAAGGAATGAGAAAGCCTTAGTAGGATATGAAGACCTTTAGAAAAAAGCCAAGAATAGTGCAGAAGTGCCTTCTTTTGGAGCAAGAAGTGGCTGATTTAGTAGCTTCAAGAACCACTTTATTTCCTGCTGTGTTTGGAGAGCTGTAAGTGCAAAGACACTGGGAAGACGTGTCCTCCTTGTGCTTACAAGAAGGAAAACAAAGGCTTGCTGAAGAAGGGGACCCCTGAGCCAGACTTTTAATCTTGATGGATCTGTCTCTTTAAAAAGTGAACGCCTTTAAGGACTTTCCTCCCCAAGGAAGAAGCGCAGGCTCCGGGAGGAAGCCTGTACAGGTGGGGGGCCGCGGTGCCTCCGATGGACCCGGCAGACTCAGCTGGGCTCATGTTCTTACGAGGATTTTTGTCAATTTTGCGAGATTCTAGTTACAAAGTCACATGTGTCCTTAATAGTCTGCTCCAAACCTATTTTTTCCATAAGTCGTGATTTTTCTTCAGGTGCAGTTTTTCATCATCGCATAGATCATGTTCTAGAAGAAACGCGTGCATCACACTCAGGAAGGTAACGCCCCGGAAAGTTCTTATAGTAACAGGGAATGGTCAGGATCTGAATCAGAGCTTGAGTCGTTGCCATTCTGGGCGCCAAGCGAACTCAACAGACAGTGAAAAGAGAATTTGCAGAGCCTTGAATTCCCCCTCCCACCCCCCAGTTTGGCAAAGAGCTCATAAGTCAGGTCACCTTAACATGGTCACTTCCGTATCTAGAGCATATGCTATTTCTCAAAAGCATCGTGGCAGACGATAGGCATGCACACATGCCGTCATGGGTTGAAACAGTGATCTTTTGCTTAAACATGTGGGTGTTGGAGAGAGTTCCTTGCATCATCAGAGACCGTAGAGCTGGAGACACCGCAAGAGACAGTTCCCTCTACTCAGTGAACACGTAGAGCTAGAGCTGGGAATTATTTTTTAGTTTAACATTCACGTGGTCAAGAAATGTGCCCATAGGTCCAATAAGACTTTCTCTACTTAGCTTTAGACTGGATACCGGTAAAAATAATTCTGTTTGGGGAAAAGCTTGTTGTTGTTTGTTCCGAACTGCCTTGACACTCATACTTTGCCTTGAGCCACTTGGCCACAAGTCCATGGGCAGGACAGACGGTCAGCACACAGGGCCATCTGTGGCAGGTCATCTGACAGCCTTTCCCGTGTGTTTGTCTCAGGAATATGAGTTTCCTCCCACATTTTAATCTAGGCGCAACCTGAGTTTAGAGACTTACTGGGGAGAGGAACATAGTCAGTTTTCTTCCCCAGTAGCTGTTACATGATGCATTTCTTCTAGGTGGATTCTTCTAGAAGCATTTCTTCTAGATGCATGTCTTCTAGGTGGATTCTTCTAGAAGAGTTTCTTCTAGATGCATGTCTTCTAGGTGGATTCTTCTAGAAGAGTTTCTTCTAGATGCCTGTCTTCTAGGTGGATTCTTCTAGAAGAGTTTCTTCTAGATGCATGTCTTCTAGGTGGATTCTTCTAGAAGCGTTGCTTCTAGATGCATGTCTTCTAGGTGGATTCTTCTAGAAGCGTTTCTTCTAGATGCATGTCTTCTAGGTGGATTCTTCTAGAAGCATTTCTTCTAGACCAATGGGGTGTATCAGCTGAAAATCAGCTCTCCTTTCTCTGGTTTGGAGGGTAGTTGGGTGTTTTGGTTGTGTGTAGCTGAGAGCCTGAACAAAAGTAATTAAGACACCATAAATAGTGTCTTTAAATAAACTGTCACCTCCTGCTTAATTGTGACTACCAGTAAGTCCTGGAAAGTAGAGGATGATGACAGCAAGTCAGTGGGAGGAACACAGTCGCAAGCAGAGACCAGCTGCGAATTCCAGCCCTGTCTCCCGTTGGCTGCAGGAATTTGAGCAGCGGATTTTATGTCTCTGGGCATCCACTTCCTCATGGGGACTGAACTACAGGTAGATGATCCCAAGGGTCTCTTCAGCTTTAAAAATCTCTGCCTCAACTATAATTCAAATCACAAGATTC
This sequence comes from Phocoena phocoena, assembly GCF_963924675.1. Taxonomy (NCBI): domain Eukaryota; kingdom Metazoa; phylum Chordata; class Mammalia; order Artiodactyla; family Phocoenidae; genus Phocoena; species Phocoena phocoena. The sequence continues at coordinate 6,069,516 of NC_089232.1, read as the reverse complement.
TTAGAAAGTAATAAATATGACTTTATAATACCTAATATAACAGAGTGTCTTTAAAAAGCATGATTACATATTATAATGCATTTCCTAATCATCTGTAGGAAGAAATTAAAATTGTTAAACTCTTAACTTTAAAGCAAGGTTGCAGAAGGCTTCGGGTACTAGGAGTTTTCTCAAGGCTTAAGTGCGGGAGAAAGAGGTTTTGAAAACCTGGAGAGAGGTAGGGGAGAAGGAGAGAACACAGGGCCTGGTTCTGCCCCCATCCGAGGCCCCACTGTCAGTTTAGGGTAAAGGGAGGATGTAAACTTTAAATTTTGTTTTTCAAAATGTCTAACCACTTTCTCTGACCCACACAGAATAATCTCTCCCTCCCTCAATGTCTCTTGATACCTCTTTTTGCCTCCGTCAAATTTTTGCTGACAGTAGTTAGACATTTTGAAAAACAGAATTTAAAGTTTACATCCTCCCTTTACCCTAAATAGCCAATTGAAATTCCAAATAAACAGTGAAGCTTTTTTGAAAAGCAGGAGAAAAAGGAATATTTGCAAAACTCTGAGAGTAAAGAATATCTAAGCTGAGAAGAACAAAAAGAAATCGCAAAAGAAAATACTGACAAATTAGACCTAAACTCCCGCACTTCATTAACAAGTGATCCAGATGTAAAGATGGCTACACCTAGAGAGGATATTTGCCGAAAAGAATGAAATCTTCGGTATAAGAAAAACCCTAGGAACAGATTTTGAAACTAACCCTCTAATCCAGAATTTTTCCAATTCTGGCCCAAGAAACACTTGCATCGGTGCTAATGAAAAACGTAGATTTCCGTCATCTGCCAAACGCTTCCAGCAACTTCCAGTGCACTAAAGTAGTCCATTGCCCTGCAGAAAAAGGAATGGCGTATGGTTAACGGGAAAGCAGTCTCTTAAGAATCGAGGAAGTGCAAATAAAAATGATAAGATCATTTTCCTCAATTAAGTTATCAAAAAAGTACTCAAAGGTGATCCCTAGGGATGTGAAAAGGGCTTCCATGGCGTTGCTTGTGGAGGTGAATGCAAGGAAAGCCACCCGCAGGAGGTGTCGGGAACCATTGCCGTCCTCACACTTCGAGCCCCATAACCCTTCCGGAACCTCTCGTAAGGGAATAAGCCCAACTGAAGAAAAAGCCACGCCCACCACAGTGCGGTTGTGTTAGCAAGAAGTTGGAAACCGAGATGTCTGGAAAGCTGGGTGTGGTTCGGTCAACCCCGAGAAAACACTGGGTGGAATAAAGTGCAGCTATTACAAGGATTATTTCTTGCGATGACAGAGTAAGATGGGAAAACGCATATCATGTTAAGTGAGAAAAGGACTCTACCAAGTTATATCCACAGCATGATCTCAACTCCATAAAATGTACCCACACTTAGGAAAGGAAACACAGATTGTTAATAGTGGTTATCGTGGGTCGTGAGTCAGTGGAAGAGTTGAAATTTTTATTTCTCTACTTTTCTGGGTCCTCCAGGTTTTTGAATGAGTATTCTTCTTTATGTGGGAGGAGGTGGGAACACCCTCAAAAATGACATTCAGTGAAGGTAAAGAAGTGATGACCTACTGCCCGCAGGTTCAGGGGGTCCTGCGTTATCTCGGGTGGTCCTTGTGGCAGCTGAACCAGGGAGATATGACTGTGCTCCCACTTTGAAGATGAGAAACTGAGGTTCAGCCAGAGTAGATAACTTGCCTTGGGCTCCTCAGCAAGAAAGCGTTTTGGGATTCCCCCGCAAGAAGGGATGCCCTTGCCATTTGGAGGAAAGAATTTTTCCCAATGGTCTCTACCCACCAGTGTAAGAACAGAACCCAACTGGACAGATGTTCGCAACTTCAGAGAACTCAGAGCAGCACAGGGTAGCCCATCAGACCCGCAAACCTGTCCTCTTGCTAATGTAGGGAAGCAGGGAGCCTGTGATGGGACAAGGCAGGACGACATTCAAGCCCCCAAGTTGCAGATGCAGTGAGGAGACGGGAGGGCTGCTCCTGGCCTGTGTCTGCCCCACTGTTCACGTCTGAAGGAGGATGATGTGCGAGACAGAAGGAGCGACCGTTTGTGGCTTCTCCAGAAGCCTCAGACCTGGGTAGCGCTGGTTCCTGGCAGTGGAGCTCAGTGGGGAGAAGAGCACTAATGGCTCGATATGAATTTCACTCATGATTTTTGCATGTCACTTAAAACATTAAGCACACTGAAGCATTCATTAGCTTGTGGAACTTCCTGCAAGGAACAGGAATAATCGGAACCATGGATTTTAATCATCTGTCTATAAACTCCTTCTGCCATGCAGGGTGGAGAGAAGAGGCCCCATCTACCTGCCTGTGGACTTCATGGGGCTGGTTCAGATTTCCTAAGACTGTGGTGGTAACTGCAGTGAGTGGACTGCTGTTGTCGTGGGAATCCAGTGGTCCAGCGCCTGAAGGGAAGGCCCTCAGCTTTCTCTGAAACTTTCTTGGGAAAAAAATAAAACCTAATCCGGAGGGACAGTTAATAAATACTTAGCTTAGCCATGAAGTCTAGTAGAATTCATCACACTAAAACTCGCATAGTAGGTCAACTTACATTTACATTTCTTAGAATCGTCTCGGTAATTCATTCTCTACAGTGGGGTCAAGGCCAGGCTGGGCTTCATTCCCATCTTCAGAATAGGCTTCATACAGTTCACGAGGAGGCCAGCGAGATCCTGGGGTGGAGAGGCAAACTCAGGGTACCATTCTGCTTCTCGAGGCGGGAGGCACGAAGGGGGACAGGAAGTGAGACACAGACTCATGGGGGTGCACAAAGGGGAGCAAAGGCTTCTGCAGCAAAGCAGGGCGGCTCGGTTGCCTAGCACACACCTGTGCCCTGGATGGAGGTGTAAGGGCGAGACCCAGGTGGTGACCCAGGAAGGGAACAAGGGCTCCAAAGCACTGATGAGGTTTAAAAGATGAAAGTCCACCTCTCAAGTCTGGCCCGTGGGCCCTCTGTGGCCTGGGATGCTGTCTCTGAGACAGCCCTAGATGCATGGTGGGAGAATATGGCAGTGGGCCGGGGTTGTGGCTTGGCCTGAATCATGACCCTGTCTAATGAGAGTGGCTGAAACACAACTCAAATTAGCAGAAGCAAATGAGAGCACGTACTGAGAGGATGTGGGGTAGATGCAGAATCCATGAAAGAGAGACCCCAAACCAGGGTCTCGGGGCTGGCTTTCACGGCCCCATCCTGAGACAGGCTCTCCCTGTGATGGGGAGAATCCCCAAATCACACCCTAGCAGCACCAGGGGAGAGAGAAAGCCCTTTTCCCTGGCTTCTGGATACTGGTCCCAGAGAAGATGCTGATTGGCCTGGCTTGGTCGTGTGCCCTCCTCTTGGACTATGGCAGTGGCGTGAATTATGATTGGAAAACCAGGGTCATGGGCTCAGCCTGGGAGTCAGGGCTCAGGGATTACTATGAGTTAAGTCTCCTCAAAACCATATGGCAGGAACCCCAAGGAAGTAAGAATAGACCGGAATGACTGAAGCCCCACAACAGGGTGCGCTGCAGACCTGCTTCTTCGGTTGATGCCCACTGTTTATCCTTCTGTCCTTCTGTCCTGCTGGGCCTGTGCTGACAGTGCGTGGCCATTAGCCACGTGTGGCTGTTGAGCCCCTAGAATGTGGTGAGTCCAGACTAAGATGTGCTGTGACTGTAAAATACATCCTAGATGTCAAAGGTTTAATAGGATGAAAAGAATATACGTTATCCTATGAATAACTTTTCAAAATTTATTACATGTTGTAATGGTAATATTTTGTGTATATTGGGTTAAACAAGGTATATGATCAAAATTACCTCTCTCGCTTTACTTTTCTTTTTTTTTTACATCTTTATTTCGTTTTACTCTTCTTTAAATTGAGGTACAGTTGTTGTAAAATGTTATGTAAGTTACAGCTGTATAATGGTGATTCACAATTTTGAAAGGTTATACTCCGTTTATAGTTATTATAAAATATTGGCTGTATTCCCCGTGTACAATATATCCTTGTAGCTTGTTTTATACCTAATAGTTTGTACCTCTTACTCCCCTCCCCATAGATTGCCTCTCCCCGCTTCCCTCTTCTCACAGGTAACCACTCGTTTGCTCTCTATATCTGTGAGTCTGCTTCTTTTTTATATTTACTACTTCGTTGTATTCGTTTTACTTTTTTAACGTAGCTACTAGACATTTTAAATTACGTAGGTGGCTCATGTTATATTTCTCTTGATGGCACTGTTGCAGACTATGTTCCTGTTTCTATCCTGGGGGGGAATTCACGTAGCAAAGTAGCAGTTAATTCTTACATTTACTACCCGCGGGGTCATGTACTTGTATTTTCCTTGAAATCATCTCCTGAAACTTCAGTGTGTGCTCCCTGTTGAAATGTTTGAGGATTTTAGTAAGTCATTGTTTGGCCTGCATGATTCGTAGACAGAAGTCTCCCAAATTGTTTAGGCTGTCTCCCCAAGGCCCAGAATGTAGAAGAAGCTGGGACCGCATCGGATTCAGGGGGAGAGCAGTGACTGACAGATGTCACAACTTATGTGCGGAATCTCATTCTTGGATCCCATCGGCGAAGGCTTGCATCTCCATTAAAACCACTAGTGTTCGGAGTTGCTTTGTTTCTGCTCTTACAGATTTTTTTTTTTAAACTCCTTTGTTGAGTCATCACGCGTTTAGTCTGTAATCCAGATGTGAGAGAATGTTTCAGAGCTTAATCACAGTGGGAGCTCTCTGCCCACTTGTAGATCTCATTTTTGCCTCCCTGCCTCCCTCCATCCATCCTTCCACCCATCCGTTTGTTCATTCACAAGTAGTCACACCCCTGGTGTGCGCCTAGAGGCTAGGCAGGCTGCTGGCAATACAGCAGTGAGCCAGCCAGGCCATTCCCCGCCTCTGTGTTCCTGCACGTCTGGTGAATCAGTGGCTTGAAGCCGATTTTCCCCAAAACTCTTGCAGAAAAAGTATAATGTCTCTTATGGAAGGTCTCAGGATAGCTCAGCTTGAATAGGGAAGGTGAGGAAAGGGCAGAGGTCCAGGCCGCTCCCTTCCTAAAGGGCGCCTCTGAAAACCCCTGCTCGAAATCACCCTTCTCTCTTCCAAGCATGTTTTAGTTATTATGTCTACCCATAATATATTTTGATTAGATGGATTAGAGCTAAGATCCCTACTTAATCAAGTAAAATTAAGGAGCTTTCCTGAAATTGACATATTGAGAGAAATACATCCCAAAACAAAGAAAAATGGATCCAGGTCTGTCTGGGTTCTTAGGAAGCTTTTCTCTACGACAGGCAGTAGATTTCAGGTAATTCTCCCTCTGATTTGTAAATACCCAATAAAAATCAGGTAAGGCTATAAGTTAGGATTTCTTTTAAGTGACACACAGTTGGTTTTTTGCTTGCTAATTACTCATCTTTCTTCTCCTGAATTAAACACATAGTTAATTTGCTCAAGTGATAACTGATTCGTTGAGCCGTTGCCTACTTGCTGAGCAAAAGCTCCCAACGCTGTGTGCTCTGCCTGCCTTTCCCACGAGCCCTGGTCAGCTGTGCAGATCCAATCACAGGGCAACCTTTCACCTGCTGCTGGAAGGGGCCTCCTTTGATGAGCGTTTAAATACATTCCATTTAGACCTTAATGAAACTAAATTCATGAAGACTTGGGGTGATGAGAAGAAGGAAAGAAAACATTTTCCCCTTTCTTTCCCTTTAAGACTATCTGAAACTGATTTTTTTAAAAATCTAACGTTTTGAAAGAAAAAACATGGAAATAATAATGCTCAGCATCGTTAAGCCCGTTTAGCTCTGATGCCACTCAGTGTATTGTGTCTGCTTAACTACCAGGAAATCAGAAGCAACATCGAAAGAACCTGTGGATGTGCCTGGGGAAGGGGGTCAGAATCGTAATTAATTTGAATCCAAAGGAAGCCTCCGAGGGAGATGGGTCCGTACTACATGGCAGCTGGACTACTGCACCCTGATCTTTGTGGTTTAGTTATGAGTCATTTAAAAATTTCAGAGCCGGGAGTAAGAAGACACCTGGGTAAATAGGCAGGGCAGGTGCTGGCCTTGTTGCTGGAATTAGGGGTGCCCTGTTGCTGGAATTAGGACGGCTTGGGGTAGAAAGAGCAGGACATCCAAGAACAAGCTTAAGGTATTGTCATTTCCTGGGATGCCCCTGAGTTTTCATTCACTGGAGTCATTTGCCAAGCCGTACTGTAGACCAAGTGGCCAGGACGTAGACATGAGAAGCTCAGCCTCTGTTCTCAAGGAACGGGCTAGTGGGAGGGGCAGCCGTGTAGACTGTCACTCATGAGACGGCTGCCCTCTGATGTGGCCGCTGGGCTTCCTGGGTCCACGCCTATCAAGGTGGGACAGGCCCAAGCCGTCCACCGCAGTGACTTGGTAAAATGCCGACAGGGGCCGTGGAAACCGGGCCACGCAGGAGTATGTGCTACCACACACCTGTGTGTGTTCCTGAGCACAGGTGTCTGTTCCAGCCTTCACCCTGCAGGTCGGCTCTCCTTGGTCCCCCTGAAACAACCACCTGCGTGTGAGTATCTTGTTCTCTCGATTACATCTTTTTTGGAGAATTCAAGCTGTCCCCCTCCCTGCATTGGAGAACCAACATGTTGCCCTAATATTGTGTATTTGGCCATTACCTGTTCCAGGTGGGTTGGAAAGTTGGTTCTTTTCGTTAGGAATCTCCAGGAAAATGTTGGTACTCGAGAAGAGGAAACAATGTAGTTTCTAAAGATGTCATGATTTGCCCGATGTTAACCCGTGTTTGCGTTATGGGCAAGAGTAGGGGGATTAAGGCATGGGAACAGGGGGATGGGGCTTGTCTGCTGCCTGCCAGAGCTTTTGCTGCAACAGACAGTACTTCTCGCCATAAAAGCCACAGGTCATCGGCCTCTGCCTCTGTCTCCCAGGGCTCAGGGTGCTGTTCACATTTAAAAACCATGACCTAGAGAAAATGAGATCTGGAGAAAGAACGTGATTTTCCGGGCTACCAAAGTGGTAGCAGTCATTGAACTTGGATCTCTTGCCCTTCTGTTTGTTGAACACTGTCTTTCTCCCTTGTGTCCTCCCCTTTAGACTTTTTAAAAATGCAGAGAAAAACCCACAATTTCCGAAATATGCTCTTGCGTGTATTAATTACCTAGTTTCCTCTCCGAGCAAAGAAAGCATTGTCACACTAAAGTTCTGCTGCATGGGTAGCTGTTTCCAGTTCTCTGTTTCCCCTTTGTTTGCAGGGAAGGCCGGCCTGATGGATGTAGATGGGATGGAAGTGTTAGGCTCAGGGATCAAGGAATAATTCCAGAGAAGGTGACGGGAGCCCCGAGGATGCACATAAAAATTAATTACAGGAAAATACATCATTAACGGCAGCTCTCACAGTAGGTCCCAGGGTGACTATTATGTGAAATTAATTAGTCCTTAAGTTTTTTTTAAGTCACCGTCTCTGTACTGTGAAAAGAGTCCTAATCACTGACATCGGTTGTTTTTAAGTCATTAAGGGTCATCATTCTACATGTCCCTGTACTCATTCAGTCCTGTTTATTTGAATTTAAAGAACCTCTTCAGCTCTGTGGGCTGGTTTCCCTGTGCCGTAACTTGTTTGGTAAAACGAAGTAAGGCTGGCAAGATCAAGGTCTCAAGAAAACAAGGTATAAGAGTCAAATAACAAAAATCCACTCATTTGTTGTTGAGTGGCTCCTTTTCTCCAGACACTGCATGGACCCTGGGCAAGGAAGGGAGGAAAACCAGTAGAACCCAGAGCTTATTGACTGGTGGGGAGTGGGGGGGGGGGGGGTCATTAAACGGACGATCCCTAAAACCAACGTAGGGTATCGCATAGTGATGGAGAACTTGATCCAGTCTAAGGACAGGGATGGCCTTTCTGAGGAAGTGACGTTTAAACCGAGACCTGAATGGAGCAGTGACGCAGAGAGGGGGCGTTTCCAAGCAGAAAGAACAACATACATAGAGGCCTGGGGTGGGGGAAGACCGAAATGTGATTTATGGGGCGGTTAGAGTTACTCAGGGACCAGATTACCAACGGCCTGATGGTGCTTCTTTACCATTTTGTCCTGAGTTTAATGGGGAAGTCACGAAAGTTTGTGTGTTTGAACTCTTTATTCTGAGTAATTTCAAACATAGAGAAAAGTTGCAAAAACAGTCCAGCTAGCTTCCTCAGAGCCTGCACTAAGAATTCCTGCCAGTGTTTTATCACACCTGCCTTACTGTGCTCTCTATGTACGTAGGACTATTTTTTACTAAAGCATTTGGAGGTGAGTTGCTGATATGGTACCAAAGGACACATTCCTCTGTGTCCATTGTACAGTCATCCAAATAAGGCAATTAACATTGATATGGTAGTGCCCTCAGAGCCTCAGACCCCCGCTGAAATTTTGCAGACTCTCCCACGCATGTCCCTGATGGTCTAGACTCCAATCCAGGGTCCCATCCTGCATGTACTTGTCTCTTCCATCTGGGACAGTTCCTAAGTCTTCACTTGTTTTTTATGGCCTAGACGTTTTGGAAGATGACAGGTCGTTTACTTTCTAGAATGACCCTCCCTTTGGGTTTGGCTGATGTGTCCTAATGGTCTGATTCAGATGATGTATTTTTGGCAGGAAAACACAGAGTGATACAACACAGCAAAAGGCCAGGCCATCCATCAGCCCCATTACTAGTGACATTAACTTTGATCGCTCACTGAAGGCTGTGTTGCCAGGTTTCTCCACGGAACTCTTTCGTCCTTTTAACTAATAAGTATTAAAAGATATTTTGAGGCTAGCTAAACATACTGTTTCTTATGAAGTGTTCACTCACTAGGTTTAGTATCCATTGGTGCTTCTTGCTTGACACAGTCATTACTAGGGTGGTTGCCAGGTGGTAAGTTTCAGGTTCCTTCATCCCTTCTACATGCAGCAGTTGGCAGTCTACTTGGAGGAGGAGCTCTCCTTCTCCCTTATTCATTCATTCGTTGGTTCATTTGTTTGTTCGTTCGTCCATTCCTTTGTATCAGTAAGTTTTCGTGGATTCCTGCTTTATTCAATAAATTACAATTTGGATGTTCAGGCTGCCCCTGGTTTGGTCAGTGAGAGCCCTCTCGAGCTGGTTTTGGACGTGTCCCCGTCAGTCTTAGAGCATGTCTTACTTTCTGACACAATAAGCTGTTCCAGGCCCACCCTGTCCTTTCCCTGCTCTGGTCCTGCAATCAGCCTGCTGCCCTTTAATGAGGAACGTCACACTGAAGGGCTCTGAGCTAGAGAGTGACCTGATCTGATGGGCATTTTTAAAATATTACCGTGGCTGCCTTTGAGGGGTGCCATGAAGGCACAGGCAAGAGAATCGGGGAGGCCATGGGGAGGCTGTTCGCTGTCGCTCAGTCCAGTGGCTCGGGCGAGATCGTGACATTGCAGATGGAAAGTGGGGACGGATTGAAGGAAGACTTTAAAGCTACAACTGACAGGTGATGGTGGGATGTGGGGAGTGACTGAGGGGGAGAATGGAGGTGTCCTTTCCTGGAATAAGAAAAATGGGGCAGGGTAGGTCACGAGTTCCTGTTTGGGTCTGCGACCCTCGAGAGCTCTGCACATCCAGGCAGCCGGGGAAGGGGGCAGGTGGACACAGGAGCCTGGAACTCAGAAGAGAGACCTGGGCTGGAGCTGTGGACCCGAGACTCATGAGGTTTGGCCACATATATGAGGGCCTCATGGGCAGGCTTTGAATCAGGCTTTCCTGGCTGTAACAGCTTCTCCCTCACGCTTGCAAACTGCGTTGTCTTCCTTCTGCAGCTCTTGGCAAGCGCTTGGCATTTTCACAACAGAGTTCAAACCCGGGGGCCTGTTTCCTGAACTCACCTTTGATCCATTTAATCAAGAAGGAGGAGTGTAAACAGATTGCCTCCCTGCATTACTCATGACAACAAATAGAACTGCCGTGTGACCCAGCAGTCCCACTACTGGGCATATACCCTGATCAGACCAAATTCAAAAAGAGTCATGTACCACAATGTTCACTGCAGCTCTGTTTACAATAGCCAGGACATGGAAGCAACCTAAGTGTCCATTGACAGATGAATGGATAAAGAAGATGTGGCACATATATATAGTGGAATATTGCTCAGCCATAAAAAGAAACGGAATTGAGTTATTTGTAGTGAGGTGGATGGACCTAGAGTCTGTCATACAGAGTGAAGTAAGTCAGAAAGAGAAAAACAAATACCGTATGCTAACACGTATATATGGAGTCTAAAAAAAAAAAATGGTCATGAAGAACCCAGGGGCAGGACAGGAATAAAGGCACAGACCTACTAGAGCATGGACTTGAGGATATGGGGAAGGGGAAGGGTAAGCTGGGAGTGGCATGGACATATATACACTACCAAATGTAAAATAGCTAGCTAGTGGGAAGCAACCGCATAGCACAGGGAGATCAGCTCCGGGCTTTGTGACCACGTAGAGGGGTGGGATAGGGAGGGTGGGAGGGAGGGAGATGCAAGAGGGAGGAGATATGGGAACATATGTATATGTATAACTGATTCACTTTGTTATAAAGCAGAAACTAACACACCATTGTAAAGCAATTATACTCCAATAAAGATGTTTAAAAAAAAAAAAAAGGAGGAGTGTAAACAGATTGCCTCCCTGCATTACTCGTGACAACCGGACCCCAGCAGACTGGGAAGACCTCAACAGTAATTGTCACACTTTGTGTGTTAGGGATTCTGTACTGAACTGTACATGTGTTAAAAAAAAAAACTGTGTGCACATACGTGTACATACATGTGTAGTATGCAGTACCTAAAATGATTGCCGTCAAAAAACACATTTTCTCAAAATTAAGCTTGACAAGGGATTACTGAAAACAGAATGTAGATGAAGAATCCCTAATAAGAAGACTTATAATCATGGCTTTCCCACAGCCCATCAGAGGGTGAAAGGAAAATACTGGAAGCAGAATGCCTGCCAACCCCAGAAGGCCGGCGTCAGATCTGCTGCTATGTGGATGCTTAGTGCACAAACACACAGCGGTTTTGTCACCCGAGACCCGCTCCTCAGACAAGCCGTGAGACAGGGCTCCGGCTTTCATACGCTAAGTTCAATCATCGCAGTAGAGATGGATTTTGTTTGCTTTGGCATTTTTGCCAAAGCAAATATTTACGGAGTGATTTTTGCCTCTAACTCAGAAACGGCCAGTTTTACTGATGGTCGTGGGGTTGCTTTTAACTTTGGCTTTTGTGTTGAAAGCAAAGTTGAGAACTTGCAGCGCCTCTTAAGTTAAATTTTATTTAAAAATCAAGGACTGGCATTAACTGTAGCTGGGAAGCTGGGAGGCCAACTGGAAAGCTAGTGCCATGCCAGGGCTGGTGCCATGGCCAGACGGTGGTCCATGTAGAATGCATGGTAGTGGAGGGGGTCCGGGGATGCTGCAGCCTATGGCCCAACAATCACTATCCCAATGCTTCCTTATCGTGTCCCCCCTGAATCCTTGGGAGACTAGGAAGGAGGGTTTCTGATTTTGCTCAGAGATTTTACATTGTCCACAGGCATCCTTTTTCAGCAAGTCCCAGTCACTGTTCCTGTTCATCACGCCTGAACTGTGTGTAGGTCTGGTTTCTACACATCGCCAGTTTGGCTGAAGGTCTGTGGGGAAGGATGTAGACAGTGCTCTGCTTACCCTTAATGAGAGCCTTCCTTTACAGGGGTCACCATGTACAGATCCCAGTTTGTGCCCCTACGACCCGAGGAGAGGTAGCTGTCTGAGACCTGTGTGACTGTCTCCTTACACCGCCTTTTAGCGGCATTAGTAACAGCTGCTTGTTGAGCTTTAGTGAAACGGTGTTGTTGGGTCACAAGGGAGAGAGCCCAGCCTTGGGATGGGAGTAGCGCCTGCTCGCCGCAACTGGAGAAAGCCCGCGACCAGCAGCAGCGAAGACCCAATGCAGCCAAAACTAACTAAATTAAAACAAACAAAAATCAATGGCATGTGAAGGACTTTAAATAGCTTTTCTGTCTTTCCTCCTGCAAGTCTAAACGCAGGAATGGGAAATTATGGACGCTAGCGTGTTGCATATTTAAATACAGCTGGACCATTTTCATCCAACAGTGAAGAAACGCTTTTGGTGCACCTATTTTATATCTTTGCTATTTTGCCCATCCTTATGTGAGTCTCTTCCATCTGGGCGCTCTAATAGCTCCTACTAAGTATCGGATTCATACAGAACTCCCTAGATTCCGCTTTGTAATGTGATCATTGCTGTACAGCTCTCTCTCGTAGTCTCTACCCTCCCTGAAGGCACACTTTGGCCCTAAAGCACATCTTAATGTGTCACACTCCCTAACCTGAGCTGAACATAGCCCAGCACTGAGGAATTGCAAGAAATGAATGAATGAAAACATTTCTACTGCATTAAGACTGGTCTTGTGAAAATGCTTTGCTGAGATGTTGTCAAGATGGGATGCGTATTGCACTTGAAATATCAGAAGCGAGATGCTTAGTTGGGAATTTGGTTGACTTACATTATTATGATTTAGCATCATATGTCTTTGGAAGTTATAAATAATTCAGAGCACATGTGGGATTCCTTTTATCTTTCCTGGCTTGTTGATCTGTGGGTAGTTTTTTTTTAATTAATTAATTTTATTTATTTATTTATTTTTGGCTGCGTTGGGTCTTGGTTGCTGTACACGGACTTTCTCTAGTGGTGGCGAGCAGGGGCTACTCTTTGTTGCGGTGCGCGGGCTTCTCGTTGCGGTGGCTTCTCTTGTTGCGGAGCACGGGTTCTAGGCGCGTGGGCTTCGGTAGCTGTGGCACGTGGGCTCGGTAGTTGTGGCTCGCGGGTTTAGTTACTCTGTGGCATGTGGGATCTTCCTGGACCAGGGATCGAACCCACGTCCCCGGCATTGGCAGGCGGATTCTTAAGCACTGTGCCACGAGGGAAGTCCCTTGTGGGTAGTTATTGGGCGAATAAAACGTGAAAAGAGGAACGAGATCTTACCTGAATGTCAACTCCACATTTTGTGGTGATTGTTTAGTAATTATCAAGTTACCTTAAATCCTAGAGTCAGTGGTCCATCGAGATAAAACATTAGGAGTATATCTGAATTGCTCATAAACTTCCTTGATATTTTCCAAAATATTGTGATATAATAAGATTCTCTGCTTCTGAAGAAGATATAAATAAAACCTCTACAGCATCTGATGGTGATGAGTTGAGAATTAATTTCCCATATGACCAGCTAGCAGCTCCCTGGAATAAATAATTCCCTGGGAGCCCAGCCTTAGAACATAGGCCAAGCCATTTCTGAGGCAGAGGGAAAGTGACATTGAAAAATGGTTGCCGAGTCATTTATGTTGTTCATTCATCTACATAACCAAAAAAATGTAGCATAGCACTACTTTATGCTGTAAAGAGACTGCTAAGTGTTTCAGGTAACTGTCAAGGCTTGTAAACGGGATTTACAGTGAAGATAAAGAGCAGAAGTTCTCAAATTTATTCATCTTGGGACCCCTTTACACTCTTAAAAACTGTTGAGCATCCCCCAGTTTTTGTTTATGTGGCTTGTATCCATGGATATTTACCATCTTGGAAATTAAAACTGAGAAACATTTAAAATAATTTTTAATTCATTAAATAATAGTGAACCTGAGAAAACCATAATTCAAAAAGAGTCACGTACCACAATGTTCATTGCAGCTCTGTTTACAATAGCCAGGACATGGAAGCAACCCAAGTGTCCATCGACAGATGAATGGATAAAGAAGATGTGGCACATATATACAATGGAATATTACTCAGCCATAAAAAGAAAGGAAATTGAGTTATTTGTAGTGAGGTGGATGGACCTAGAGACTGTCATACAGAGTGAAGTAAGTCAGAAAGAGAAAAACAAATACTGTATGCTATCACATATATATGGAATCTAAAAAAAAAAAAAGTTCTGAAGAACCTAGGGACAGGACATGAGTAAAGATGCAGATGTAGAGAATGGACTTGAGGACACAGAGAGGGGGAAGGATAAGCTGGGATGAAGTGAGAGAGTGGCATGGACATATATACACTACCAAATGTAAAATAGATAGCTGGTGGGAAGCAGCCGCATAGCACAGGGAGATCAGCTCGGTGCTTTGTGTCCACCTAGAGGGGTGGGGTAGGGAGGGTGGGAGGGAGACGCAAGAGGGAGGAGATATGGGGACGTTTGTATATGTAGAGCTGATTCACTTTGTTATACAGCAGAAACTAACACACCATTGTAAAGCAATTATACTCCAATAAAGATGTTAAAAAATAGTGAAAAGTGCATTGCATTCTAACATAAAAATACTGTGTTTCCTCAAGCAGTATAATTTAGCGAGAACGGTGGCATTGTTTGAATTTTTGCAAATCTTTTTATTGTCACCAGAAGGGAGGTGTCACCTGTTAATATCCTCTGAAAGACTCCACTGCACGCTCTTGAGAAAATGAGATTGAAAAAGACAAATAATGTCTATGTATTCTTATAAAATAGTTTGGCTCTTCTGAAAAGGTCATGAGCACCCCAGGGGTCACTGGTCCACTCTTTGAAAACTGCTAATGTAGAGCAGTTAGTTGAACCAGGATATTCTTGAACGTAGGAACCCTGAACTCAACTAAAAATCTGTTCTCCGTGCCAAGGTGTTGACAGTCCCTGTGAGGAAGTGTGCTCTGCTACCTGCCCAAGCTGGTGTGATCCTTGGGCCACCTTCAACCTTCCCTCTGTCCTGGGGACACAGTCTGGCCTCCTGTCTGCTTAGGTGGTGTGAAAGCTCTACTGACCTGCTCTTGTCCTCTGGGAAGCTCACGTGGTTCCCTGACCAGGGGTCGCTGACATGTTCTACTTTGTACGACACCTCTGCTCAACTCGGGCAACCTGGTCACACAGACCACCACCACGACACCAATTAAAATAAAGGTGAGCTCTTGAACAAGCAGAACCCTAGTCAAAAACCCAACCCTTTGGCCCTGTGTCAGAGAAGAATTTAGAAAAGGGGCAGTTCCGGGAGCTCGGTGCTGTTCACTGAATCTTCAACCTCATGCACAAGGTCATGCTTCCGCTTGACTTGGCAACCAAGGGCGCTCTGTATAGGAAGGACAACTGGCATTTGGGGAACAAGGATCTCCTGTTTGGACCAAGACTTTGTAAGTTTTAGAAGGCCGGAACCCGGAGCAATACTGCAGAGGGAGACCTTGAGCTGACTCCAGATAGACCTGTTGACCTTCCCAGGTGCTTGCCTGGACTCCGGCCCTGATAACTGCATATTCCTGCCTCTTTACCGACTTTGACTCCAGCCAGTGACCCAACCCCCAGCCTGACTCCCCAGTGTCCCCTCCACCCCTTCATCTGTGTTCACACTCAGCTCTTCCCCTTATGAATGGACTGTTTCTCTCCTCATTGCCTGGCGTTGATCCCTGCTGTCTAAACACACAGTCAGCTGGAACGGAGCTGTGCCACCATCAGTTAGGGCTGGAAGATTGGACCTGGAGTGAGCAGCGTGACAAAGGAGTTGAGGCCAGAAAGGATAAAAGAGAACAATCGATCAATGCGAAGGATTCCCGCCTACCTTCCGCTTTTCTCTTTGAACGCTCCTGACACAGTTTGTCAAGAGCAGGCCACTCATGAGTCACTTGTTTACTGTGTGATTTCATTCCCCTCCCTGGAAAAAGAAATACTAGGGAAGTAGAGCTGAGTTCATTTTCCTCTTATCCAGCCCCCTTTCTGCTTTTTCCAGCAAAGCTCACCCCCATCCGCAAGCCCAGATGTTTCCATCAAGGAACCTCTACGTCCAGCAGTCTCAGAGTTAACCTGGCACGTTGAGATTAACACAGACGCTTGCGCTTTCTCTTTGAAAATCGTGTCTGAACCTGAATACAGCATGATTAGGCCACTTGCCAAATAGGACGTATCCTCTGAAAGACTCCACTGCACACTCTTGAGAAGATGAGATTTATTGCAGTGTCCCAAGGAAGGGCAAGAGGACACCTAGTAGTAGGGGTATCATTTTTGTTCATGTAGGCATCCCATCATTCAAGCATATTCACTGAGTGCTGTAATGTGCCGGACATTGATATATCTGTAAACAAGACAAAGATTCTTGCTCTCGTTGTACTTACATTCTAGACAGTAACAAGTCACCATCCATCCAATATTCTGGATGAAATAAATCTTTTCTCTAGATTCTCAGTGGTCACTTTGGTTGTTGTAGCTTCTATACTGTTTCTTGTTTGCCTTGGGGGGAGATGTCCAGGGAGCTGAGTATGAGTGAGGAAAACAGAGCTTGTTCTCTTTGATGATATCAGGCACACTGTTCTAAAGGCAACAGCTTACAGATTAAGTTATTTTGTAACCAGCATGGTATCTGGTCACCTTACAACTAGTTGACTTTGAAATAGTTGCTCCAAATCCTCTGTTAGGAACACTGAAAAATAGCGTACTCTGACCTAAAAAAGCAACTTTCTAGATGGTCAGTATTTGTTTTCTGTGTGCTTGAAAAGAGTGTTTAGTCTCCCATTATTGGGTGCAATATTTCATGTATGTCCATTAGATCTCTGCCATTCGATTTTATATGTACTAATTGTCGTATTGCCTGATGTATCATTTATGAAATGAGATATGTCAAACATGTGAGTGTGATAGAAGAGTTGTCAGTTTCTCCTTATAGTTCATTGCTTTTTGCTTTATATATTTTGATGCTCTGTTGTTAGGTGCATACAAGTTTAGGGTTCTTTAATCTTCCAGGTGAATTGAAACTTATAATATTCTGTGACCCTCTCTAGTTGTGCGTATTGCCTTAAAGTCTATCTATCTGATATTAATAGAGGCACACCATATTTATTTTGTTAGTATTTAGCTGGGATTTGTTTTTTCTCCTTTCACTTTTTAGTTCGCTGTCCTTACATTTCAGAAATGTTCTGGTAAACAACATTTCCTGTTTTCTTAATAAGCAAGTCTGATGATCACTTTTTTAAACTGGAGAGAATAGTCCATATCTTTATTATGATTACTGAGATATTTTAATTTATTTTTTAAGAACTCTTTTTTTAAAAAGTATTATTTATTTATTTGGCTGCACTGGGTCTTAGTTGAGGCATGCGGGATCTTGGTTGCTGCGTGTGGGATCTTTGTTGCGGCGTGTGGGATCTTTAGTTGCAGTGTGCGGGATCTAGTTCCCTGACCAGGGATCGAACCTGGGCCCCCTGCATTGGGAGTGTGGAGTCTTAGCTACTGGACCACCAGGGAAGTCCCTTTAATTTATTTTTAATCATTTTGTAGTATACTTGATATCTGTCCCACTCTTTCTGCTTCCTTTTTTCTCTTTTTCTTCCTCCTTTTGGATTTTTCTTTTTCACTTCATTACATTTTTCCCTCTAATTTGAATTTATAATGTCTGTGCCTCTGAGTTTAATGATTGCCCTAGTATTTTAACATGAATACTTACCAGAGTTCAATATTAATAATAGTTTTCTTCTTCCCACCAAACACAAGGACCTTAGAATGATTTATTACGTACATGCTGTTGTTATCCACCATTTTATTTCCATCTCTTTGCACCCTAAATGGGTCATTACTATTATTGTTATTATTAGTATAAAGCACAATATCTTTTCCCACCGTTTCTTCTTGCCTCTTAGAACTCCCATCTGGGATAATTTCCCTTTTTCTGAAGGATATCATTTAGAATTTAGTTTGGTGAGAGCTTGTTAGTGGAATCTCCTTTTTTTTTCCTGCATCTGAAATCTCAATTTTATCTCAATTCTTGAAAGACAGTTTTGTTGGGTAAACAACTCTAGAATGATGGTTGTGTTCTCTCATCACGTTGAAGTTAATATTTTCCTGTCATCTGGCCTCCACTGTTGTGCTTGCAAAGTCTGGACCAATCCAGTTGTTGTTCCTTTTTAGGTGTTCGGTGTTTTCTCTGTCTGGCTTCATGTAAGATCATCTCTTTGGCTTTGGTAGTCTGCAGTTTCATGGTGACTGTCTCTAGGAGTAGATACATTTTTATTTATTCCATTTAGGATCATTGGGCTTACTGAATCTAAAGATTCATGTTTTTCATAAATTTTGGAAATTTTTCTTTTGAATATTTCCTGTTCACCATTCTCTCCAATATCTCTTACTAGAACCAGTTTGACATGTATTAGATCTCTGTCTGTTAGACCTCATTGCCCTCTGTAGCTCTTAAATTACCTTTTCTGTTTTCCGTCTTTTTGTCTCTCTATTCTGCAATCTAGATCATTTCTTCAAATGTGTCTTAAACTTTACTGATTCTTGCCCCACCTGTGTCTCAACTTAATTTTAACCAGTCCATTGGCTAATTTAAATGATTGTATTCTTATTCTTTCTTCCTTTGTCAAAATTTCAAAATGTTTTGTCTTCCTTTTTAGTAATTCCTTGTTCCTTGTTTTTATCTTCAGGCCTCTTGTTTATATCTGTATACATATTAAACATACTCATTGTAGAGTTTAGGTGTGATCCCTCCAATACTTGGAATCATTGCAAATCTGATTGTGCTCTTTATTGTTTCTGCAACTGTCCTTTTTCCTTGCACATTTTGTAAATTTTGACTGGGCTCATATCCCTTGGAACTCGATCTGTGAAAATTTTTTGAAGCTTGGGTTAAGGTTACTTTCCTCTAAAGAGGATTTGGGTTTGTTCTGCTCTGCACCTGAGTCCTGTCAACCTGAAACCACTTAAATGCTCTCATAGATTTTCAAATCACACAAGTGGAATTTGGGCCTGAAACCTATGTGAAGACCATCTTGTGATTATGACTGTTTGGAAGAGATGATTTTTCTCCTTGGGATTGAAAAGTGCAAATTCCTTCCTGTCCCTTCTGTGTAATCCTTCTCATTCCCATCCACACTGATCATAGCCCTCCTTAGCTTTATGCAAGGGTCTCCTATTGGATTCCCAACACGGACAGGCTTTGTGTCTTTCCTTCTGCCTCATCCTACACAATGTCATATCAAAGGTCGAGGTCACCAGGGTTCGCCTCCTAGGAGAACCTAGCTTCAGCCTCATTTACTCCCAGGACCCCTACTTCCACTCTGTGTTTGGCCTGTACAGACTCCTGTTTTCTTATCAGCTCAGCAGTGATTTGGATATTCTTTTATTCTTTTATCCTTCATTCTTAGTTGACTTCAGCAGAGGGTTGTCCAAAGTATCTGGAATTAGAACCATGTACAGTTAATCTGCGTTCTCTACTGTGAAGGCCAAGGGTCGCCATCTTGTCCCTCACAGATGCCTCTTCCATCCAGTTGCTCAACCGAAGGGTGGCGTGACGGGCCCCGTCTTCTTCCACATCCTTGGTCCTTCAACACCCGCAGCCCAACCATCACTCTAGCGTGAGGGGCTGTTTGGATACCAGCAGACATGGGTGTGGCAAAGGCTGATGCCTCAGACGCCTCCAGGTGATGGTTCCTGTAGGGGCTCGGTGCTTCCTTTTGTGCCTCTGAATTGAGCTGTGTGACGCTTAGTGGCACCTTGGACTTTGGAAGGGTCACGTCCCGTATCACTCAGGCCCGAGATCAATGACTCTTTGCTCTTTGTCACTGCTGTTCTGGCAGCCTCCTCCCAGGAGAGGCTAGCTAGTGTCCTGCCACACTGCCCCAGGCATCCTGTCACCCCTTTTCAGCACCCCGCCCCCCGGCTCTAAGGCAGGGGCTGGCATACAGCCTACAGCTGCATCTCACTCACAGCCTGTTTTTGTAAATAAAGTTTTATTGGGACACAGCCATGCCCGTTTGTTTTGCACCGTAATGTCCCACCCACAAAATGGAAAATATTTACTATCTATCCCTTTACGGAAAGCATTTGCTGGCCCTGCTCTGAGGCCTCACTAGGCTACTCTCCCCTCCTTCAGCTCCTCCCTGGAGCGTCCTGTATCCAGATGCCCCTTCTGCATTCCTGTACTCACAGCCCCACCAGCTCAAGCCTTGTTCCCCCGATGGCTCCCTCCTTTCCTAAGCCTGGTCCTCATTTGCCCTTTGAAACACTAGAAATGCGTCTCTGCTTGTTAAAAGACAGCGCGTGACGTGCCCTGAGAAACCCTCCCTTAATGAAGTTGGACTCTGATAGTTGCTGTGCGCCGTCGGGAACCTTCCTGCACCTTGGAATGGGTCTTCAATTTCAGACCTTTTGGGGAAGACAGCTATCTTGCCTCCATCTATTTACATATTCACGGCAGATACACGTTTCAAGCAGCAGACATAGTCTTGGGAATAAGACAACAGCAAACATGTAAAACACTATTTTAGTGAAGTTAAATAGCACTTAATGGCATTAGAGGAGCTTTTCTTTTAAAGCAAAATCTTGAACAGTGGAGAATTAATTTATACCGAAAACAATGCCTGTTTTGCAGAAGAGGCTCATCTATAGCTGAAAGGACACAGGCCGTTGATGGCCTCATGGCCAGGAGCATGGACTGTGGAGCCAGACCGCTTGGTGGCAGTGCCAGTAACTAGCTGGTGACTGTGGACAAGTCACTTAGTCTTACCGTGCCTCAGTTTCCTCATCCGGGTAAAGGGGTCAGAGGGCCACTAACAGGATAAAATGAGATCAAATGTTTTAAAGTACCTAGAACAGTGCCTGGAACCTAGGAGGCCTTCACGTGTTAGCCATTATCATGTTACTTAATTTTTCTGACCTTGTGTTTCCTCATCTGTAAAATGGACATCACAATAACAAACTTCTGTTTTGTTTGAGGAGTAACCGTGATGGGTTCAAAGCACCAAAACAGGGCAAATAAATGGTAGACAGATACTATTTTTTCAGGTGTCATTAATATTGATAATTGTCCCATATCTCTTTTTCCCTGCTGAGGCTATCTGTAAGTTCCTTTTTTAAAAAAATGGATTCTAGAAACATCCTCAATATGGTGGGCCTTCAGTGACTGCTTTTGGCTTGTTCTATGGCTGAACACTGCATGAGAAGCCCAGAAAGGTGACTGTTATCTTTTCTACCAACTCTGTTTACCCAACGCTCAGCCACCACCTCCAGGAAGCCATCCCAGATTTCTAAGCCCCACCACCTTGGCGCTTCTGTTACATCACACAATGACTTTGTCTGTCTGCAGAGACAGAATTATTTGTCTGCATATCTGTTGTGACTGGCAGACTATGTTCCAGTAGGTACCAAAGACCTACTGGTTCTGTGCACAAAAAAAAATTAACAGATAAACAGATGCCAATTAAAAGTTCTTTGAGAATACACAATGAATATACCTATCTTTAAGAATTGTTCAGTATGGCTCATTTTCTCAACACAATTTCAGTCTTGCAAGAGTACTCTATAAATAGAGGCCTTTTTTTCTCCCTGGCTCCAAATTGCAGAGTTAATGGAAATACGCACACAAGATCACCAGTGATATATGCCAGTTCAGCCATGTTGTCCTTTAAGCTTCTGTGTTTTCTTCTATTCTTTACATTTTGTTCAAATGCCACTTCACTTATTAATGTCACCTCTAAATATTTTAGAATTATGTTATTAAATGTTTAATTTTATAATAATTCAACGGGGATTTGTTTGGTTTACACAATAAGCAGGGTTGCTGGACCCACGTCATGGAAGGTCTGAGTAAACTCATAATCCCAGTCACCACCCTTTATATAGGTGTTGTGTCTTCTCCCTTTATATAGGTGTTGTGTCTTCTCTGTTGCTCCTTGTTGGAACTTTCTACAGCTTTATAGAGCTTCAGAAGTGCTTAAGGACAGAAAGTAGCTTTACAGTTCAGTGAACCTGAAAAATGGGAGGGGCCTCTGGTTGCTTTTTATCAGAGGGCGGTTTTAAATATGTAATCAAGGCTTGATTGTCCAGCAAGTAGAGAAGAGTCGTGGAATAAAACCCGCACAGTGGAGTGTGACAAAGATTGATCGCACTTGAACTTGCCACGTGCTGAGCACCCCACGTTGCCTCACCCAGGCTGGAGGCATGGTTTCTGCTTCAGCAGAGAAACTTGCGATTCTTATATAGCAATTACGATTTTAAGAGATAAAAATAAAGTAAGACATCAGTTTTCTGCAAGCTCTCTTACAGCCCTGCAGTGTGGTAAAGGCAGGGAACGCCCAGAACCCTGGGGCTCTTCACCACAGGCTGGCTGCTAACCTAGAATTTCGGGTGCTCTAATACCAGGTTCCAGGCCACAGCCCCAAGCGGGGTGGATAGACTCTTGTGACCATGTGGTGGGCCTCCTGCTGGATAATTTGTCTGTCAAGTTTGTAGTTATTGAAACTGAGTTTGGAATCCTGGACATGTTGGCAGGTTGAAAAGAGTTCTTTTCATCATCTGTAGACTCAAAACTGTAAGCGTGCATGGCATACACACACACACACACGGGAATATTATGCAGCCACGAAAAGGAAGGAAATTCGGACACATGCTGCAACATGGATGAACCATGAAGACATTGTGCATTTTGAATTATGGTTTTCTCAGGGTATATGCCCAGTAGTGGGATTGCTGGGTCATATGGTAGTTCTATTTGTCGTTTTTTTAAGGAACCTCCATACTCTTCTCCATACTGGCTGTACCAATTCACATTCCCACCAGCAGTGCAAGAGTGTTCCCTTTTCTCCACCTCCTCTCCAGCATTTATTGTTTCTAGATTTTTTGATGATGGCCATTCTGACTGGTGTGAGATGATATCTCATTGTAGTTTTGATTTGCATTTCTCTAATCATTAATGATGTTGACCATCCTTTCATGTGTTTGTTGGCAATCTGTATATCTTCTCTGGAGAAATGTCTGTTTAGGTCTTCTGCCCATTTTTGGGTTGGGTTGTTTGTTTTTTTGATATTGAGCTGCATGAGCTATTTGTATATTTTGGAGATTGATCCTTTGTCCATTGCTTCATTTGCAAATGTTTTCTCCCATTCTGAGGTTGTCTTTTCATCTTGTTCATGGTTTCCTTTGCTGTGCAAAAGCATTTAAGTTTCATTAGGCCCCATTTGCTTACTTTCGTTTTTATTTTCATTACTCTAGGAGATGGGTCATAATTCAAAAAGTCACATGTACCCCAATGTTCATTGCAGCACTTTTTACAATAGCCAGGACATGGGAACAACCTAAGTGTCCATCGACAGATGAATGGGTAAAGAAGATGTGGTACATATATATAATGGAATATTACTCAGCCATAAAAAGAAAAGAAATTGGGTCATTTGTAGAGATGTGGATCGACCTAGAGTCTGTCATACAGAGTGAAGTAAGTCAGAAAGAAAAAAACAAATATCATATATTAATGCATATATGTGGAATCTAGAAAAAATGGTACAGGTGAGCCTATTTGCAGGACAGGAATAGAAACACAGAGGTAGAGAACAGACGTGTGGACACCGGGGTGGGAGGGGAGGGTGGGATGCACTGGGAGATTAGTTTTGACATAGATACGGTACCATGTGTAAAATAGCTAGCTAGTGGGAACCTGCTGTATAGCACAGGGAGCTCGGCTCCGTGCTCTGTGATGACCTAGATGGGTGGGATGGGGGGAGTGGGAGGGAGGTCCAAGAGGGAGGGGATATATGTATACACATAGCTGATTCACTTCATTGTACAGCAGAAACTAACACAACATTGTAAAGCAATTATACTCCAAAATTGCTGAGTGAAAGAAGCCAGGCCCAAAAGGACAGTATTGCACAATCCCACCTGTGCGAGGTTCCTAAGGTTTGTCAGGTTCATAAAAACACGAAGTTCCATGGTGGTTGCCAGTGGCTGGCGGGGAGTTAGTGCTTAATGGCTACAGTTTCAGTTTGGGGTACTGGAAGAATTCCGGAGATGGATGGTGGTGACGGTTACACGACACTGTGAACGTGTACACTTAAAAAAGGCTAAGATGGGAAATTTATGTATATTTTACCGCAATTGAAAAAAAAAAAAGCTTAAGAAAACACATACCCGACACTGGGGGGTCATGCAGATGTGGTTTTGAAGCCTCATTGGGCTCTCAGAAGGGTGAGAAGGGACAGCTCCTTTCCTGAGGCTGGACAGAATCAGACCTGTGTGGTCCCTGGAAGCGTACACTTGTTGAGACCTGAAAGCGTGGGCAGGGCTGTGTTCTGCTGGCTTTGTAGACCGGAGGTGATTTCCTTTGGCATTTTTAACAAAGATTTAAAGCTTATGGAATTTGCCAGTCGGCCTGGTCTGAAGGCCCCGGTTAAGCAGTATGTACTCTTTTACTTAAATACAGAACAATAGCAGACGGCATAAAAGCTTTCCCAGGGCTATTTTCCCCTTGAAGTAACACAAAGGAAGATGGATGAGGCAAAAAACACCCACGTGGAATCAAATACTGCGGAAAGCAAATTTCAAACCACGGGATGTTAACACAGAAGGGAAAGGGAGACAGGTGAAAACCGTGTGAAGTGCAGAGGGTTCGCAAGTGAGGGCTCTTAAGCTATTTTTAGCATCCACAATGCTATAAATCCTGTTTTTCCGTGACACTCCGGTGAATTGAATTATTTGCGTTTCTCTGCTTTCACCACACTAATTGTTGGGTTTGATGGAATCAGAGCAGGCCTGCCTGAGCGGCAGCTGACCTCAGACAGAGAGGCCTACTTTGGGGTCAACTGGGCGTTGCTGGTTCGTTGATCTGGTCCTTGTAGTGACACACTGGAGCCACAGATACACTTTTCAGCATTTCTCCAGGGCAGACAGGACAATTGAAAGTTTTGAACCAAAGCTCGTGGCTGGTACCATTTTGGGGGGCCAGAACGAGCTGCGTGGAGAAACGTGTGGTCCCAGGCCGGCCTCTCGGGGCACCTCCACTGCTCTGGACACGCGGTCAGCGGGTGTCACTGCTGCGCTCCCTTCTGCTAGACCCTCAGGGCACGTGAACTCAGGTGTTGGCCTCTTCCTTTGGACCTGGCTTCCTGAGGAGGCTGTGTGTCTGAACCTCTCAGGGGCCCAGCACTCTGTATTTTAGTGGCTCTCCGGCTTAGTTCTGCCGCCCAGGCAGATCTGGGAACCACAGCTCTCATCAGTTCTCTTCCATCAGTGGCAGCAAATAAAGAGCTTAAATGGGAAGCTGGTGCATGATGGGTGGAGAGGCTGGGAGGGAATGGCGGTTACTAGGGGCGATGGGCCTGCGTTCCGGTGGCACAGCTCAGCTCTCTTAGGAAAGCCACACGGCGCTGGCATCCATCTCCTCGGCCATCTCACCTGTCTGGAACACACAGCCAGACAGGGCACAGGACCACCCCTGCTGAGCTCCTCAGGCCTTGGAGGTGGAGGAGGCCACCTGCTCTCCGGGGCTCAGGGAAGAAGTGCTGTGAAGGTGGGCAGGTGGCCCCAGTGACCAGAGAAGCTGATGGCAGAATAAAGAGGCTTGGCATTCCAGGTGCGCTTGACTTTGTACCCGGTCCCCCGTCAGGAGCCCCTCACCCCAAACATCACTCATCACAATCAACTTGACCCTGAGCCACCAGGCAGAGGGGACAGTTATGTTCACTTCACTCCGCGGAGGCAGGCAGGGAGGTGCGAGATCGCTGTGGGAATTCCTACATCCAACATGGATAAAATAATAAGAGAACTTTCCGGACCAGTTTGGCCCTGAGAAAGATTTGCTCTCCTACACAGCTGAGCCGCGTAAGGGCTGGCACATCTGAAATTCATCAGCCTCCCCGCCCCTGGGTGGGCTCTGCAGCCCCGCGCCTTCCCCGGGACTCTCATTTGAGAACTGCAGGGACCGTCTCACTAGTTCACAGGGCGCTGCATCCGCGTTTTCTGACGCTTTTGCGCTCTGTGGTCATCGCTCCAACCTCCAGCGGTGAATATGCCGTGAGTCTTGGTTCAACACCCTTCCTGACGTGTCTTAGGGAGGGCCCTCGTCTTCCTAAGATGCAGCTTTATCTTCAGTTGGTGAACCCTGATTTTACTCCAGCTTGTAAGAACCGTACAGTACCAGAGACCAAGGGAAACAGATTTATCAAACAGGGCTGAAACAGTGGAATACTCTTACAGCCTGGGGACTTCAGAATTTGTAAATGACCAGTGGTAGAGCTGAGCCCCAAACACTGTGTGTTTGTGGACCCTCTGGACTCCGATGCTGATTGCAAAAAGTGGTGACGACTCGGAGTTACCCAGCGTCCGTGGAAGGTTCTTCGGCAGCAGCTGAGATGGGCGGCCGGCAACAGAGGACAGTCTCCAAGGACTGGGTCAGTGCACGTGGCCGTGCAGGGGTCAGTGGCCCCCGGGCTCCAGATGCCAAGGAAGGCTGCGCAGGGGGAAGAAAGGATCTAGAGGGCTGTCCCAGGAGCTCCGCAAGGAGACGGGAGCAAGATATTTATGCCTGCTCAAGACTTCTACGGGCCGAGAGGAGATGGCGTCCCCATAACAAAATAGGCATGCTTTGGAAACAGCTGAGAACCCAGAAGACTAGTGGCTCATCTTTCCAGCGTTGGGTGAAAACATGGGAAAGATCCACAGCCATAAGCTAGGGGAAAACACCTACCTGAACAAAGAAATAAGAGAGAGATGTGGCTGCGTCATTTCTCCTTTAGAAGGCTCACCTGGCTTGAGCCATCAGTGGAAATGTACATTAGGCTCAATAGGAATACACGCCTTCAGTGATCTGCCAACGGTATCCAGGTAACAGCCTTGCTTTGTTGCAAGAAATGTTTGCTAATGTTGTTGGTGTTGAGTTTGTCGATTCTCATTGATACGCAGCTCTAAGGGCGTGATGTTTACTTGTCTGAAATTTATCCGAGTTCAGATAATATAACCTGGGTTTTAAATGCTCACCACTGATTTTTTAAAAAGGTATTGTGGAGCTTCCCTGGTGGTGCAGTGGTTGAGAGTCCGCCTGCCGATGCAGGGGACGCGGGTTTGTGCCCCGGTCTGGGAAGATCCCACGTGCCGCGGAGCGGCTGGGCCCGTGAGCCATGGCCGCTGAGCCTGTGTGTCCAGAGCCTGTGCTCCGCAACGGGAGAGATCACAGCAGTGAGAGGCCCGCGTACCGCTAAAAAAAAAAAAAAAAAAAAAAGATTGTGAATTTTTTAGAGGAAAATGCCCTCTAACCCTTTTCATGGAAGTCAGTAGCAAGTCTGGGACACGTATGGGTAGATAGGAATAATTTGCTTCTTTGATAATATTGAAATGCTCACCATGTTGTGGACCACATTTTACTTTACGTGATCTTAAAGTGAAGTTAAGTGAATTTCACCTCAATTTAAATAATCATCTGATCTGAGGGCTGTCGTTCTGTGTAGCCCTTGGACACATGAGAAGAAATGAGTATAGAAGGGCCAGGAGGAGGGATGGGGGGACAGGAGGGATGGCGGGACGGTAGTATTCTGGCTCAGTAGGAAGAACTTTCTAATAAGTTCAACTAACAGGAACTAGAAGAGGCTGCCAGAGAAAGCCATGCGTGCCCTCTCCGTGGAGACGGACCCCTCACTGGCTGGGATGCTGTGGGTGGCATTCAGGCTCCAGAGCAGGGGTTCTCCATCAGCAGTGGTTCTGGGTGGACGGGAGTCACCTAGGGACATAAAGAGTCAGGCTGGGCCCATCCCAAGAGGTGCTAATGCCATTGGTCTAGGACACAGCCTGGGATTCTGATCAAAGGCGCCCGGTGTCCATCTGCTTTAGGTGGAAGCAGGGGACACTTAGCATCCCTCCTGCCACCCACGCCTAGCGATCCTTGTGTACCTGCAGCTTCGTGCCACCAGGCGCTGCTTAGAAATGCAGGGTCTCAGCCCCGCCGCAGACCCACCCGCTCAGAATCACACTGTAACAAGATCCCAAGGTGATTGGTGTGTCCGCTGGCGTTTGAAAAACACTGCGGTAGACCTTTATTTGTCAAACACTTTGAACGGTTTCTTCTCAGTTTATCTTGTGAACCATTGCGACTAGCCACCAGGGCAGAGGCCACAGTCGCTGTTGCCAGATCAGATGTGTTTGCCTGCCGGCGGGGACGTCGAGGCCCCGAGGGCGTCTCTCCCTCCAGGCGATGTCAATCTCCTGATGCCTAATCCAGGCACACATCCTGCGATGCCCTGACCTCAGCGCAGGCTGAGTAAATATTTGATGTGCTGAGAAGGAAGAGACCAAGGATGGAGGAACCTCGGGGCCCCTTCTGTATCAAGGCCTCAGGCCAGAGGCACCTGAGCTTACCCTGAGCCCAGCTGCCTGTTTCCTGATCTCAATTCTGTGCTCGGGGCTCTGGGCTGTGATGTGAGGGCCCAGCTGAGGGTCCTGGTGAGGCTGAGGATGGGAGTGGATGCACACGGTGGCTCCTTCGGAGGTGAGAAAGGATGCAGGAGCACCCTCGGCCGGGGCTGGAGAGCGTCTTGTTTCTGATGCGCTGGAGTGGGGACCCAAGGCCCCTTTCCAAGTACTGACCCCCCTGGTTGGGGAAGGATTGTTACTAGCTAATGTCTAGGAAACATTTTCATGGTATGTGACTTTCTTAACCCCTCTCTGCTTTGCCTTCCTCGTTGGTAAAATGGTGAGCATTCCATGCAGCCCTCTGGGGCCCAAGACGCAAGGGGAGAAGGCCTGGGGGGCTGGTGACCAGCCAAGCACCCCCATATCAAACCAGTTCCTTTCCCTGCAGGAACTCACTGAAGAATCACGGCGGCGCTAGAGGCTGCCCTGCAGGGAAGTGGGAGGGGAAGGGTCACTAGAAGAGAGCCTGGGAGGAGGCCCTGGCGGCCCCGACGGTCACCAGGCTTCTTGTAAGGACTCCTTACGGTGTAAGCCGTTTGCCCTCCACGTGTGAACTTGCAGCAGAGCTGGTTTGCCAAGTTACCCTTTGAAAGTCTGCAGGCTCTGGGGATGTTGTGATGCTCGGTCAAACCAGGATGGGAAGATCAGTCAGTGGGACAGGCAGTAAAGACCTGGCCGGGCCCCGGATCTCGGGATACGGCCTTTCTCATCCCAGTGTTCACGGCGTCCAGCATCCACAAGCAGAGGGGTAGATGGGGGCATCTTGGTCCTCCCCCACCCCGCCCCCCCCACTGAGGGGCTCTTGCCTAAAGGAGCTGCAGGATTCTTCTGGGGGCCGAACCTGCTGGAGGAGGGGGCTGGAGGGACAGGGGGACCCCGGCCCAGCCTTGGGGCTCAAAGCTCTGCGGGTCCTCCCTGCTCTACTTGTCATTTGCTGTTTCCTTCCTTTTTTTTTTTTTTTCCTAAACTTGTTATTTTGAGATAATAACAGGTTCCTAGGAAGTCACCCTTTTCCCACCAGTGGTTAATCTTGCATCTCTAGGATACAAGGCCAAAGCCAGGAAATGGCACCGGCACAATGTGTGTGTACAGTCCTGTCGTTTTACCACACGTGTAACGTGGTGTGACCACCCCCATTCCCTTGATTTTTTTTTTTTTTTTTTTTTTTTTTTTTGGTACGCGGGCCTCTCACCGTTGTGGCCTCTCCCGTTGCGGAGCACAGGCTCCGGACGCGCAGGCCCAGCAGCCATGGCTCACGGGCCCAGCCGCTCCGCGGCACGTGGGATCTTCCCAGACCGGGGCACAAACCCGCGTCCCCTGCATCGGCAGGTGGACTCTCAACCACTGTGCCACCAGGGAAGCCCTTTCTTTCTTTCTTTCTTTCTTTCTTTTTTAAGAATAGTTGTGGGATCCTCACAAACTCCAAAAAGACTGATTTCCTGGTGGGGGGAAGGAGCTATGTACACTTCAGATGAAGGAGACACAGTTCACGTTGTATCCTGGAGTTGTGTGGTGCAGTGACCCTCTGCCTGGCCTACGTGAAGTCACTCACACGCACACGCACTTAGACACGCACACACGCACTGTGCGCACACAGATGCGTGCTTTGTCTGTGGAAGACGTGGCTGTGTTGGCAGCCTTTTCCTATGGCTGCTCCCTCCTTGCAAAGGAGAGGAGCCTGCTCTGTTGACCTGTCTTCCTTTTTAGAGGAGAAACCAGCATGAGGTCAGATAGCGATAGAAATGGAAGTTGCTTTCACGTGGAAGGAAAAACGACCCCACCCCACCATCGGGAAATGACTTGGAATCATTTGTGTCCTACACTTCCAAACACAGACATAGCCCTCAAGGACACGGAGTCTACAATGAATTGGAATCTAAACTAGAGGAAGCATTTGCACCCAGAAACTGTAGAGCAGACAGCCCACAAGTATTGCCATTTTACCTGTTTAATATTAAATTTCAGATAGAGGGGTTAATTTTGTTTTAACCCCAGTCCAGAAAACAAAGGCTGGGATCCACTGGGGCCAGGTGGTGTCCTCAGTGACTGAGTTTATGCCAGACCATCGGCAAGCTCGGTCACAGGTGGTGCAAATGAGGTCCCGGAGCCACAATGGGTTCATGGCGTAGTCCTTGCCACTGACAGCATCAGTACCTGACAGGAGACCGGAAGGCAGGTCCTTGACCTACATCTGACTCATCTGCTTGCAGACAGACATGTCAGAGCCACAAACCTGGACTTCAGGCACCACATGCTCCAGGATACTAAGGATTTACGTGCCCACTGTTAAGAGCAGAGCAAGCTAGCACGAATGGCCCTGATTGCACAATCATGGATGGAGAATGCTCTGTCGTGGCCAGGCTTTCCTCATCCTGCCTCCTTGTCACCTGTCTGGACACCTGGGCAGGTAATTCTCACCCAGAAGAGTACATGGGCTAAATGACCACCTTCAAATAGAAGACCACGTTTTTTAAATTGAAGTCTAGTTGATTTACAGTGTTGTGTCAATTTCTGCTGTACGGCAAAGTGATTGGGTTATATGTATACATTCTTTTTCATATTCTTTTCCATTGTGGTTTATCCCAGAATATTGCATCTAGTTCCCTGTGCTCTACAGTAGGACCCTGTTGTTTATCCATTTTATATATAATAGTTGGCATCTGCTAACCCCAAACTCCCACTCCCTCCCTCCCCGAACCCCTCCCCTTGGCAACCACGAGTCTGTTCTCTACGTCTGTGAGTCTGTTTCATAGATAGGTTCATTTGTGTCATATTTTAGATTCCACATATAAGCAATATCATTTGTCTTCGGCTTACTTCACTTAGTATATATAATCATCTCTAGGTCCATCCACATTGCTGCAAATGGCATTATTTCATTCATTCTTTTTATGGCTCAGTAATATTCCAGTGTGTGTGTACACATATATATATATATATATATATATATATATATACACCATATCTTCTTTATCCATCCATCTGTTGATGGACATTTGGGTTGTTTCCATGATCTGTTGATGGACATTTGGGCTGTTTCCATGTAGAAGACCACATTTTACACAACATTTTAGAGTGTACAGAGTTACTTCTTATTCCACCAAAGGAAGAAACCACAGTCCAAAAAAAGTGGGTGATTCCCCAAGCTCGTGCCGCTGCTCAGTGTGGATACCATAGCCCACTGAATCCTCTGATTCCACGTTCCCACGATAGAGGCCCATCCCTCACAGAGCAGTCCTCCTGTTTGGCCCTGGAGCGTGGCACACAGCCCTGCAGCATTTTGTGAGCTTGTGGGAGATACAGGAGCAGCCCCAGGTTCCATGGGGAGCCCTGCTCTGGACTCTGCTCATCCGGCCCCTTCCGGGCCCCCCGAGGGCAGGCAGGGGCTTGAGAGAACTGGACCCTGGTTCTGGATTCTGGCTTCCAAACCCAGCTCTGGCTGCAGCTCCATGGGGCATCTGGCAAGATGTTTGCTTTTGAGTAAAACCACGATATTTTTCAGTATTTTCAAGTTTCCTTGAGGCTGTTCTTCCCGAATTCAGTTCCTTCCTCTTTGTCTAAATCCAAGTCATGCTCTCGCCTTCTCCCTATGGCCATATGAGGGCACTTAGGATCTTATCAGAAAGCAAACAGTACCTTGGGAAGACAGAAAATTCATTCACTGCACTGGTTGCATCTGTTTTTCTGCAACCAAGGTAAGAGACAACAGAAAGAGGAAGGCATATGCTTGGGACGACTCGCCACGATCCCACCTCTGATGTGGACGTGTTCTTCCTGCCCCTGGCATTCTTGGCCTCATGGTGGTATAAATCCTACAGTGTTGCTGTCTTACTGTGTTGCCATGCAACACTTACGAGCACGCGGCACACACACGCACACACACACGCGCACACACACACACAACCGTACGTTGTTAAAATCGTACGTTGTTAAAATCGTAGCTAAGGCTTTGTTGTTTTTCATATAATTTTTCATGACCTCAAAATGTTTGCACTGGTGGCCTGGTGTCATTCTGACATAGACATGAACTTAACTTCTACTCTGGAACAAGGCAGAATAAACACTTTAAATCATGTGAAGGAGGAAAGCAGCTAGAGTAATTCAGTGAGCGTATAGGTAAAAAAGAGAACGTATTTCTAGAAGAAAGAGGAAGGACTTAGTATTCCTTACTGCCATTTTATTTTTTTACAATAATATATATTAGTAAGTATAGGGACGTCCCTGGCGGGGCAGTGGTTGACTTTGCCTTCCATTGTGTGGGGTGTGGGTTCGATCCCCGATCAAGGAGCTAAGATCCCACGTGCCTCGCGGCCAGAAAACCGAAACATAAAACAGGAGCAATAGTGTAACAATTTCAATAAAGACTTTCAAAGTGGTCCACATCAAAAAAATCTGTAATAATTGTATATGATGTATATAATAGAGAACTTGACTTTGCCTAATGAAACATGGCCTAAGATCTTGACCTTTTCATTCTGAATGAAAGAAGGAAGAAATTACAATGAATACGTATTGCTTCTCCCTCTGAAAACAGTGAGATAACTTTTTTTTTAAGGTTCTGATCTTTTTTATTTGTTTAACATCTTTATTGGAGTATAATTGCTTTACAGTGGTGTTAGTTTCTGCTGTATAACAAAGTGAATCAGCTGTACATGTACATATAGCCCCATATCCCCTCCCTCTTGCGTCTCCCTCCCTCCCACCCTATCCCACCCCTCTAGGTGGTCACGAAACACCAAGCTGACCTCCCTGTGCTATGCGGCTGCTTCCCACTAGCTATCTATCTTACGTTTGGTAGTGTATATATGTCAATGCTACTCTCTCACTTCATCCCAGCTTCCCCTTCCCCCTCCCCATGTCCTCAGGTCCATTCTCTACATCTGTGTCTTTATTCCTCTCCTGCCCCTAGGTTTTTCAGAACCAATTTTTTCTTTTTCTTAGATTCCATATATATGTGTTAGCATATGGTATTTGTTTTTCTCTTTCTGACTTACTTCACTCTGTATGACAGACTCCAGGTCCATCCACCTCACTGCAGATAACTCAATTTCATTTCTTTTTATGGCTGAGTAATATTCCACTGTACACATGTGCCACATCTTCTTTATCCATTCATCTGTCAATGGACACTTAGGTTGCTTCCATGTCCTGGCTCTTGTAAATAGAGCTGCAGTGAACATTGTGGTACATGACTCTTTGAATTATGGTTTTCTCTGGGTATATGCCCAGTAGTGGGATTGCTGGGTCGCGTGGTAGTTCTATTTTTAGTTTTTTAAGGAACCTCCATACTGTTCTCCATAGTGGCTGTATCAATTCACATTCCCACCAACAGTGCAAGAGGGTTCCCTTTTCTCCACACCCTCTCCAGCATTTATTGTTTGTAGATTTTTTGATGATGGCCATTCTGACCAGTGTGAGATGATATCTCATTGTAGTGTTGATTTGCGTTTCTCTAATGATTAGTGATGTTGAGCATCCTTCCATGTGTTTGTTGGCAGTCTGTATATCTTCTCTGGAGAAAGGTCTGTTTAGGCCTTCTGCCCATTTTTGGATTGGGTTGTTTGTTTTTTTGATATTGAGCTGCATGAGCTGCTTGTATATTTTGGAGATTAATCCTTTGTCAGTTGCTTCATTTGCAAATATTTTCTCCCATTCTGAGGGTTGTCTTTTGGTCTTGTTTATGTTTTCCTTTGCTGTACAAAAGCTTTGAAGTTTCATTAGGTCCCATTTATTTTTGTTTTTATTTCCATTTCTCTAGGAGGTGGGTCAAAAAGGATCTTGCTGTGAGATAACTTTTTAATATTTTCATTTAAACCAGACCATCTCCTTTTGTTTTATTTATTGGTGGGTTTCCTTTTCTTTCAGAGAAGTTTGTGGAAATGAAATGTACTTTTGTTTACGTTCATAACATCCAAACATCTGAGCGTGGCCGTGGAATGATGATTTCCTTCTGTCCTAAAGAATCTGATAGCTTTTTCACAGACTCGAGAATTTAGCACATTCTAAGGATTGACGACTGCGTGACTTTTTTAGGCGAAGATAAGACTATAACCCCATTATAGGAAAGGAATCTGAAAAAGAATAGAGATATATATAAGTGAATCACTTTGCTGTACACCTGAATCTAACACAACATTGTAAATCAACTCTACTTCAATATAAAATAAAATTTTTAAATAAACAGTGCCTCTAAAAAAAGAATATAACACCATTAAATATACTGAACTACTTAGTTAAGTAATCAAGTAACTGGAACATGCTTTGAGGTAATGCTGTATTAATTAGTAAATGCATTGAAGAGTAGATTGGACTGACAGAGTCAACTGCTTTTAACAGCATTTCACGTTCACCTTTGCTAAATTTGGCTAAACATATAAAATTAATTATTTAAAATTAAAAAAAAGAATCCACACTTCCTCCCATTTTACCTAGAATTTCAAAGTTAAAAAAAAAAAGTAGTTGTGGCCTCATGGAAAGCAGGTGTATGAGAGTCTGTTACGCAGACCCACGGGTGGCTGAGGAGCTTTGCTTTGCAGAAGGATCAAGAAGGAGGGTGGGCCGTGAGCCACTCACACATGTAAAGTATGATTCAGTTCCCAGAAATGTTGTTTATCACCAACTCTTCCGGAAAATTCTGTTATGCAAGCTGACGTCCCCTGTACAGGAACCTTTCGGATTGCAAGGGAAGTTTAAAAGGGCTTGCCTTGCAGGCTCCCTGCTTGCTGGTAAATATCTTTGGAATTTGAAAATGAAGCTAATTGACGTCCGTGGTTAGCATCTGTTATTGAAATGAGAACCTTGTGAAGGGTGCCTGGATTGCTCTAATAATCCCAACCACCTGAGCTAACACTCCTTGAACTTTTACCCCGTGGTTCACAGTCTAGGTGCTTGACAGGTATTATGTCCTTAAATCTCAGCCACCCTGTGAAGGTGAAAGACCGGGCAGAGAGAGGTTCAGTTAGTTGCCTGAGGTCACTCAGCTCGTTAAATGACAGAGTCACACTTTGAATGTGTTGGATCCTCCCGGACCGTTGCCTTTTTGTCAGTGGTGGGGTACCCAGGGCATAACGTGTGCTGAATAAGCATGTGAACCAAGGCCGGGAGGAGGAGAAAGGAAGGGCTGCTGTCGAGGCCCAGGGATGCCCTGGCCTCTTGCCTTTTCGTTCTTGAAAATGCCAAGGGGAAAACTTTTCAGAGAAGGTCGTGCCTGAAAGAGGTTGGGTGAATGTTCCCAAACTTGTGGGTTTTTAGATCTGAACACATCTCCGTAGTTTATTGTCAAAGCCTTCTGATACCTTTGTTACATAAATGAATACAGGGGAAGCAATGTCCAGCATCTTACACGTCCGCGTTTATAGACTCGGTCACTGTGGCCTGGCCAGGGCCACAAGGCCACTGCTCTCTTGGGAAATTTCTGTGGGGTGCCAGGCTGACTTGGGTCTTCTCCAGGGGCACCAGTGAGCTCTTTGAGGGGTTGAGCTAGGGGCCCGGGGGGAGCAGGACCTGGGCCCCAGCGTCCCCAGCATCAGCCTCCAGGTTTGTGCTGGGCCCTCCTGAGACCTGATTTCAGACACCGGCTCCGGGAAGTAGGTTAGCTCACTCGGGCCTCGGGGGAGACTCCCTCAAGGTGTCTGGTGCTTTGTTCGACTTCTGAGCCAGAGAGGCAGGAAGGGGTGGGCTTTCCATCTGCACAGCTGCTGTCACACCGAACACAGGCGTCGTAGGGACAGTACGGCAACTCCCCCTCCAGGCCGGGGCCCTGGGATGTGCCAGACACCTGACTCAAGTCCATCCTTGCCCCAGCAAGCACCTAGTTATTACCAGTAGTCAAGGGTGGAGGGAGCCTGCGAGCTGGGAAGCAGCTCCAAGGATGGCTTGCAGTATATGTGCACATTGTCAGGAGGGCACACCTTTGCAAGAGAAGCAGGTGACTTCACTGCCATAAAGACACTAACTGGTTTGTCTTTGAAGACGGGGAAATGGCAGAGGGCGTCTACACTGTTCACTTCCTGCAGTTAGCTTTTTTTTTTTAAGAACCATTTACCCACACTTTCTTTGAGTTTTCCTCATTCCCTGGGTCCTCTGTCTGTCCCTGAGGGTGCCTGAGACCCCCCAGGCTGGGCCCAGAGCCTCCGAGGGCCAGAGTGGGGTGGGACGGGGGGGGGGGGGCGAGAGGGGGCCGCCCCCTCCCCCGGCCGGCCCTGCCTTCACATCATTAGTTCATCACCGGGGAAGAACCGTGCTGCAGAGTTGACCTACTTTTCCTGTTTGCCCACATCAGGCTAAGCCTGTTTAGCATTGACCAGAGGGGCCGGGCGGAGCAAGGAGCTTTCCGAGTCGTACAGATGGCAGTCTTCAGAGGGAACATGATTTAATCTGGTTGCCCTGTTTTCCATTAGTCTAACGGGTTAGGACCCGGGGCCCGAGGTGACCCAGGGACACCATCCAAGCACAGAGGCCGCCCGGCTCCCAGAGCAGCCTCCCCGCCAGGGAGCCTGCGTTACGGTGAATGATTGCTGGAACCACAGGCCCGGGCTTCTCTCCAAACTTCAAAAACAGATTCTTAAATGGAAGCTCTCCCACCAGGCATCGTCTCTGCTGGGAATCTGCACTGAGCCCGGAATGTCTGCTGAGATGCAGAGGGTGGGCACCGTGCTGGCCTTTGAGGAGGTTACCATCCAGTCGGGGTGGAGGGTAGACAGCTAAGGCCAAGGTGGCAGAAACAGATGAATAATGAGGCGAGAATGGAGGAGGTGGGGCAGGGGGTAGGGCCCAGACCTTGGATGGCGTGGGGAGGGCTGGAGGGATGAAGAGGGCGGCGGTGGTGGTGGGAACAGGAGGGTGTCACGGCAGTGCAGATGTTGGGGAGCGTGGATGGGAGACGACAGGATGGGGTGGGAGTAGCTGAAGTCACAGAGGCAGCTCATCGCTGAGGGCTTTGGATGTGTGCTTGGGGATTCAGGTGTGTCCTGGAAGCCGAGGGGTGCGTACCAGTAAGTGTGCGTGCTACACACACTTTTATTCTTTTTTTTTTTTTGCGGTACGCAGGCCTCTCACTGCTGTGGCCTCTCCCGCTGCGGAGCACAGGCTCCAGACGCGCAGGCCCAGCGGCCATGGCCCACGGGCCCAGCCGCTCCGCGGCATGTGGGATCCTCCCGGACCAGGGCACGAACCCGTGTCCCCTGCATCGGCAGGCGGGCTCTCAACCACCGTGCCACCGGGGAAGCCCTACACACACTTTTATTCTTTTTTTAAAACTTTATTTTGTTGAACTATACTCGGTTTACAATGTTGTGTTAAGTTCTACTGTACAGCAAGGTGATTCAGTTACACATATATATACATTCTTTTTCACATTCTTTTCCATTATGGTTTATCACAGGATATTGAATAGCACAGTTCCCTGTGCTCTACAGTAGGACCTTGTTGTTTATCCATTCTGTATATAACTGTTTGTATCTGCTAATCCCAACCTCTACCTGCATCCCTCCCCCATCCCCCTCCCACTTGGCAACCACAAGTCTGTTCTCTGTCTGTGAGTCTGTTTCTGTTTTGTAGATAAGTTCACCTGTGTCATATTTTAGATTCCACATGTAAGTGACATCATATGGTATGTCTTTCTCTTTCTGACTTACTTCACTTAGTACGATAATCTCTAGGTCCATCCGTGTTGCTACAAATGGCATTATTTCATTCTTTTTTATGGCTGAGTAGTATTCCATTGTGTGTGTGTGTGTGTGTGTGTGTGTGTGTGTGTGTGTGTGTGTACCACATCTTTATCCATTCATCTGTTGTTGATGGACATCTAGGTTGTTTCCATGTCTTAGCCATCGTAAATAGTGCTGCAGTGAACTTTGGGTCACATGTATCTTTTCGAATTAGAGTTTTTCTCCGGATATATGCCCAGGGCTGGGATGGCTGGATCAGATGGTAACTCTAATTTTAGTTGTTTAAGGAACCTCCGTACTGTTCTCCACAGTGGCTGCGCCAGCTTACATTCCCACCAGCAGTGCAGGAGGCTCCGTCTTCTCCACACCCCCTCCAGCATTTGCTATCTGTAGACTTTTTATGATGGCCATCCTGACTGGTGCACACACTTCTGTTCTTAGCTGGGTGTCTCTGCGTTGCTGCCTGTGGACGCAGGATAATGTTTGTCAGAGCAGGGAACAGACATAGGATGAGATAGTCATGATTGAATAAGCGGATATGGGAAAACAGAAGTTGAGCTTTATCTGTAGTTTGTTTCACTAACTCATGTATTGTGTGCCCAGCACATGCCTCCTAGAAGGTGTCCTGGGCCTGCGCTTTCTCAGCCCTGGCTGAGCGTCTTGATGAGGGGTCACGTCTTGCACACTCCCTGACGTCCTGAAGCCTCCACCCGGGCTTCAGAGCTGGCGTAGAAGGGGTGTCGGGCCGGTGGGCGAGTTGTGCATTGATTAGGGTCACGTCAGGCTACGTTTGTAGGAGGAGAGAGCTCAGTCTCTTTTTAAAAAGAAAATATACCCTTCTCGCTCCCCTTGGAGTTTCTGCAGCGCTGTCCAGGGGTGGCTGTGAGTGAGGAGAGAGGTCTTCTAAGATAGCTTTAACTTACACCACGAATATCTGAAGGTACAAAATGGGGCAACTGGACATTTCCAGTCCTGCCGGGTTGACCCTTAAAGGTGTGAAAACCAGACATTTCTGGACCTGCTGACGCTCTGCTTGCTTGATGAACAGGACTGGGTCTCAGTCGGTGGCTTTCTTTCTGCCCGTGGCCGGGTCTTCCTGGTAGAGATGCTTCAAGTCCCCTCTCCCGGGGGAGGGTGCTGGGGGCTTCCTGCCCTACGTGCTGTTTGCGTCTGTTCTGTATCTCATCTCCCCTTTGTGTCGGAGGGCAGACCTTTCTTCAGACTTTGTGCGAAGGGTCTGCGAGTGTTTCTTGAGGAGAAAGGCCAGCTTCCAGGACATTTAGGGCCCACCTGCGACCCCCGCCCCCCGTCCTGCAGACCCCGGTGTGCATTTGATAGTGGCAGCCAGGGACGGAGAGACAGAGTACGGGATGCTGCTGGGAAGCCCCAGGGAGACTCGGGCCACTAATGTCCTTACCCTGGGGATGCTTTGAGGGCAGGCATCCGGTGGGAGAGGTGACAACACTATTCTTGTTGTAAATTGTCCCCTACCCAAAGCCCATGGTGCATCCCAAGATGTGACCCTGGTTCTGGGGCCTTTGATGGGTCCTTAGTCTCATGAATGCGGTCGTTCACTGGGGGGTGGTACCCCCTCCCTCATCAGGGTCTGCTTCCCGCTGGGTGGGGCTGGGCCCCTCTTTGAGGCCCCTGGGGATAGCGCGTTGAGAGCAGCAGTGACCTGGAGCAGAGACACCACTCTGCACGAGGAGCCCACCTCTTTTTTCCAGCACAGATAGGTCCGGGAATCAGTCACCAAGGCCGGTTTCCCAATGATGGGCTCCAGATCAACCCAGACTCTCATGTCATGTGAGGAGGTGTGTCCAGGCAGCTTGGGTGGACCTTCCAGCCTCACCCCACCCCGGGCAGCTCCCGCTTCCCCCAGGGGAACTGAGCTCAGCTGAATTGTATGTAGGGAGTGGACAGAAACAGTGTAGGATGATCTAACTTCATGGGTACCTGTGAAAAGTAAGCATGGAAAGTTGCAGTACAGTTGGAAGCATTAGGAAGGGTGTTCTGTGGGGCCCCTGCAACCCCTGAGCTCTGAGCAGAGGTGGTAGGCTGGAGCTCCCTGGCTTTGCGGAGAGGGCCGTGCTCTCTGTTTAAACTGTAAAGAAAAGAAGTGATTGCAATGATGGGAGAAGAGGGAAGGCAGTGCTTGGCACCAACCAGGTGTGCAGCAGTAGGTAAGTTACCTGAGACTCTGAAGATGCTGACCTGCTGTCATTCCAAAGTCATGGCTTCTGCTCACTGAACCATGGAAAGGAGGCGGTTCACCTTTCTTGCCCAGCCTGCCCTCTGCTAAGTGCTTTACACAGATGAGCTGTCCTGTTGGGTTCTCAGGAGGGAGGTGGAAAGTGGGGATCGTCCCCCATTTACAGATGAGCTCCTCATTCCCCAGGCTCTGTCTGGACCACCGCACTGAGTGAAGGAAAGAGGCAGGAGGACACACAAACCTAGGTCTCATTAGCTTCCAAACTACCTTTGCTGCGTCCCACAGTTAGCAGTTACAGAAGCATCCCACATTTTTATTAAATGTTATGTGGAGCTCTGATACTAAACCAGAGTCCACAGCCTGGGTGTCCAAAACAAACATGACTTCTCATCTCAGGGACATCTTCTTTTTCGTGTGCTCTCTTTGCAAACTTGAGCCCATTAGGATGAGCGCTCCCACGCCCAGAGGAGCGTTAGGACCAATGGTTAGGTGGCCGGAGATGCCGGGCTACAGCAGCATCTTATGGATTCATTCCGGTTTGTCTGTGGCAGCTGAACGGTGGCTCCCAACAAAGGCCTGCACTGACGCAGTTCCGAGTATGACTCATAAATCTCCTTCCCCCCCTTGCTGATTTTTATAGGCGTCTGTTGTCCACATCCTGAGCACGCACTGTCACCCATCAGATTCTCTGGTTGACTCGGTTTACACCATGCAGTCTAAATTCTTTAGAAAGGGGCCACTAAAAGGAATCGTGATTGGAACATAAGTTCCAGAGGTTGCAAGAATCACATGTCACGTTAGATGACCCGTCGATCAGGATATGGTAACGATTT
Organism: Phocoena phocoena; assembly: GCF_963924675.1. Classification (NCBI taxonomy): domain Eukaryota; kingdom Metazoa; phylum Chordata; class Mammalia; order Artiodactyla; family Phocoenidae; genus Phocoena; species Phocoena phocoena. Next base: position 6,028,596 of record NC_089232.1, on the reverse strand, counting down.
CTATTTTGGAAATTCTTTGCTGACCGAACGATGTCATTGCAAATTTACTTAATACCAAATTTCTAACTTTCTCCTTCCATTCCTTCATTGCTTATGTCACTGTTTCCCTGAGTAGTGAATCATCAGACCCTTGGAAAAAGGAAAGCATGAAGGGGGCATTGTGATCATAACAGGCAGACCTTGACCTTGGAGATGCTTGTGAGATAATTCTCATAGGATCACGGAAGTGTGCTGAGTGAGGGTCTCTCTTTGGTTTCTCCTGGGAGTCTGGCTCTGTGAGGCCCCAGCCAGCTGTGGGGGAGGGGGGAGGGGGGAGGGGGAAGCTTTGGTAAAGCTTCGGTGAAGGGTGGACCCGTCCACCTTGACTTTCCCAATTTGCGGAATGTGAGAGATGATGCTGAGAATTCCCCAGCTGGAGAGGAATTGGGGTTGCAGGAGCGGGCAGCTCTCAGGTTGGCACTCTCCATTTCCTTTAGAAGAACTATTATTTTTCCCAGTGAATGAATCATTGCAATCAAAATGATGTGCCCTGGAGAGGAAGAATTACAATGTGGAAGTTATTTCCTAGCCTCCCCCAAAGGACAAAGGGAGACAAGTCAGCGCCGTAGCTCATCAGTGACTGTTTCTCAAAGCCTTTTTATTTCTTAAATATAATGAGGAAAAATCATTATCGAGCTCCCACGTGGGAGATCCAGATCTTAATCCAAAGCGACATGAGGTGCCTTCTCCAGGGGCAGGCTGGGAGGGCAGAAGGCATACTCGCTATTGACAGTAAATAAGCCCCCGCCGACCGGGGAGATACCTGCATGGCGGTGCCCCTTTGGATTGCCATTTGCCCTTGTTTGCAGTGTTTTTTTCTTTCTCATGATCGAAAGTCACCAGGTTTGGTCGGTACAGTGAGGAGGAATATTCAGATTTTCCAGCTACCTTGGGGCCTGTGATTCAAACCATTTCTCCACCAATTTTAAAAGGTCATGATTTTAGTTTGAAAAAACATGGGCCTTGCAACGCAATAGGCTTAGGGTAGTCATTTCAGGGGAAATTCATGATGATGTGGAGTGACCCACTGGGCCTCTTAAGGCTGTACAAAAAGTTCAAAATTAGAAAAGACACTGAAGAGGAAGGCTGAGCACCGACTCGAGTGATTCTTTCTGGCCCCCATCTTGTTTTTACAAATAAAGTTTTGTTGACACAGACATACACGCTTGCTGACACACCACCTATGGCTTCTTTCACACTATGATGGTAGAGTTGAGTGATTACAGCAGAGACTGGATGGCCTGCATCTAAAGTACTCAGCGGGTGGCCCTTTACAGAAAAGTGTTGCCAACCCCTGCTTTAGGAGAATGACATACCTTTCCATGTAGGTTGCATTAGCCTTCTCTGGAGCCTCAGGAGTGAGCGGCCAGTCCCCAGGGGCGTCCCTGTCCCCCGTAGGATACATTAATCTCTTGTCTCCCTGCTGACGCACTGGGGAGGGCAGATGTGACATGAGAAAACGGTCCCACTGCTACTTGCTGGTCCCTGTTCAAGGGCCAGAGTTGTGATCCATGGTTTAGTAGGTGCCTGTGAGAGAGAGCCCTTGGGGGCGGAAATTTCACTTAGACAATGGGGATGTCATTTGCCGACCTCATTTGGGTCCTTCTGTTCAATTAGGTCACTGCATGCTCATCGAGGATGTCCTCGGTCATTTCAACCTCTCTTTCTTTCACTCTCTCCTCTCCCTCCCTCCCATCCTCACAAGGACCAAGTTTCTATTATCACTAGATGCTGCAGGCAGCACCCCCTGGGCGTGTGTGTCTGTCTGTCTTTCCACCATGCCCACACACACACACACACACACACACACACGCGTTTTCGAGGCTGCCCCTTTTGCGCCAGGGTCAAATGAGTGAGGGACTCCGCGGCCCTGCTGGCCGGCAGCCATAGGTGGTCTCTGGAGGTGGGGGTCTCTGGAGCACGTGTCTGGTGCCTCTGCTGGAAAAGCTCGCCCCCCAAAAAACCAGCCCTCTCTTCCCTGGTCAGGAGTGCCCCTCTGAAACCTGAGGTCTGTGGCACCCCGTTCACCCATGGTGCCCTTCTCATTGGGCAGAGAGTGTGTACATTGACATTTAAGGCAGACAAGGAGAACGGATGAGTCTGGACGCACCTGCCTCCGTGGAGGCTCAGGACCACAGAGGGCATACAGAGGTTAGGGTGGTTACACAGGGCAGAAGTGGGGTGAACGGGGGCCTCTGTGCTGTAGGGGGGCACCCTGGCCCTCCTTGCACACATGCACCCTGTCACTTACGCCTCACATGCTCTCTGCCTGGTGACCTCATGAAGTCTAAGGGATTTGCTTCAGGTCAAATGGAACAAGTGGGTCGGAATTGAAATTGAAATTGGGCTGCCTCTGAGGTCAGGAGCCCACACGTCCCGAGCAGGCGATGGATCAGGTCAGCCCGAGGAGATGCAGTCCGGGGTGGGCTCTATCTGCAGAGCTGGGGTTCCCAGGGCAGCTCAGGGACCAATTATTTAGGGGAGGAGACTATGGCCCATTCCACCTACAGAACGGATGGAGAGGAAATGAGATGACGCTTTTCCGGAACACAGCGGTGGCCGAGGGCTGGTGAGGGAGCCCCTCGCTTCTCCTGAAGGCACTACTCAGAGTGGATTTTCCCTTTAGTCAATAGCTCCTGCACACATGGCAATTTTTGTTTTAATTTTTGGTCATCACCACGTCACTGTACCTGGATTAACCGTGATCATTGAGGGGTTTGTGGGAGTCGGTATTAGTCCATATTGTGGGAATTCAGACCGGGCTTTGGTCCTGGCTGTGTCCCCCTCTCTTCCTCCCTCCCTCTCTTCTCTCCTTCATTCCTCATATGTTCATTGAGCACCTGACACGGGTAAGGAGCTGGGCTAGACATCGTGGCCTGGGTAATGGGTAAAGACGCCTTGTACCTAATCCTTGCCATCCAAATGGGGAACCGGATGTTGAGTGTCTGCCAGGCTTGTGCTGGTCCTGTCACACGTGCCGACTTAATTAAGCTCATTTAAAAGTCACGGCTGTCCTCGGAGGTAGGTCTCCATCACTCCTCTGATCCAAACCTGCAGTGCCTTTCCCGTCTCACTCCAAGCAAAGGCCAGACTCCATCCAGTCTCCCCGGCGTGTCTCCCCCTCTCTAACCCTATCCACCACGCTGGCCTCTTGGCTGTTTCTGGCTCTTGTTGCTGTCTGTACACTCATGCCCTCTCTTCTCTCAGGCTGTGGCTCACATATCACTTAACAGTGAGGCACTCCCTGTTCCCCCAGGTTCTCCCAGACCACGGCCCCAGCCCACCAGAGCACTCCCTGTTCCCCCAGGTTCTCCTTTATCTTTCTCCACACCACTTATAACCAATGACAAGCCATATGTTTACTTACATAAGTGCTTGTGGCTTGCCCTCACCACCTGCCTACCCCCCTACCACCTAAGCGCCATGGGAGCGGGGGCGTTGCCCAGGCTCTCAGGGAATATCTATTGAATCATAGAACATCGCATGTGGGTGTCATCTTAGTGCTTCGGTGACTACACCTCGGTGTCTCTTCACAGAAAGACAATCCCAGTAAACATCACAGCAGGCATTTGTATAGAAATTGACAATGTCAATTCTAAAACTTACTTGGAAATGCAAAGGCCTAAAATAGCCAAGAATCTTGAGAAGGAAGAACAAAGTTGGAAGGCTCACACTCCATTGATGTCAAGAATTCCTACAGAACTCCAGGAGTCAAGATAGTGTGGTTCTGGCGTAGAAACAGACAAATACAAGATGCCACAGGATCAGCAACATAAGATAACTTTACTTAAACAGCAGGTTCCTTATGTTTTCAAATAAAACGCTCAGTGTGTTTCCAGGTGAAGTACCTCTAAATTTAAACATAGGTCCAACTGTTAATCTGATCAGAGTTCAATAATTATATATCAAAGTCTCAAAACACAGGGGAAATCGTGCATTTTGTGTACTTTTTTTGAGACTAATAATTGGACCTACCATCTTCAGTTTAGAGATTCTTCATCTGAAAACAGGATGCTTGGAAGTTGAAGAAAAACACATTGTACATATTATGTGTAAATGTAACTACAGTACGATTTGAAGATAAGTTTATTGCTACTTCAGTGGGTGACCACGGTCAACTTAACAGTGATACAGCCTCTTAATACCCTTGAGATGATGTGATGAGAGTGGTACTTGAGGACTTCCCTGGTGGTCCAGCGGTTAAGACTTCGTGCTTCCAATGCAGGGGGTGTAGGTTTGATCCCTGGTCAGGGAACTAAGATCCCACATGCCGCGCGGCCAAAAAAGAAAAAAGAAAAGAATGATACTTCACCTCTGTGGGCTTTCTCCTAAAAACCCATCTGCTCAATCTGGGAAAAACACCAGACAAACCCACATCGAGGGACAATCTACAAGTATTCCTCAACATGGTCAAGGTCATAAAAAACAAGGAAAGTCTGAGAAACTGTCATAGCCAAGAGGAGCCTGAGGAGACATGACAGCTAGAGGGAGTGTGGTTTCCTGGATGGGATACTGGGACAGAGCAAGGACATTAGATAAAAACTAAGAAAATATAAATGAAGTGTGGACTTTACTTAATAATAATGTATCGTATCAGTATTGGTTCGGTAATTGTGACAAATATACCACAGTAGTGTAAGGTATTGATAACGGGAAACTGGGTACAGGATATGTGGGAACTCTCAATACTGTCTTTGCATTTTCTATAAATCTAAAATTGTTCTAAAAATTAAGTTTACTTTTAAAAATAAGTTTAGGGAATTCCCTGGCAGTCCAGTGGTTAGGACTCCGTGCTCTCACTGCCGAGGGCCCAGGTTCAATCCTTGGCTGGGGAACTAAGATTGCATAAGCTGTGCGGCGTGGGAAAAAAAGTCAATTGTATTTCAGTATACTAGCAATGAATACCCCAAAAATGAAATGAAGAAAAGAAATTGTATTAAAAAAAATAAGTTTATCCTATGTGTCTGAACTTCAAGGATACCCTATAGATAAATAGAACTGAACAGAGATTCTCTGTACATACACACGGATATAGGATCACACAAGATATTTGACAAAGCGACAATGCAATTGGGAAAGAAATATCTTTTCAATAAATGATCCTGGAACAGGTGAGTATACAGATGGGGTAAAAAAAAAAAGGTGATCCTTGACCACTCTCTTACACCACACATAAAATTTAATTTGCAGTGGAGTGTAAATCAATGTAAAAGCTAAAATGATAAAGCTTCTACAAGAAAATGTAGGATAATTCTTCATGACACTGAGGTGGCAAAGACTTCTTAGGACACAAAAATAAAAAATATATAGATTACACTTTATCAAAATTAAAAACCGTTCATCAAAAGACATCATCAGGAAAGTTAAAAGACCAGCCACAGGCTGGCAGAAAATGTTCACAATACATATATCTGGCAAAGTACTTATATCCGAAAGAGAGAAGCTTCTACAGATCAGTATGATGAAGATAAACAGCCCAGTTTCTTTAAAAAAGAGGAAGAAAAAGAAAGAAAAGTGGGCAAAACACTTGAACAGACACACCACAAAAGAAGCTGTCTAGACAGGAAATAAGTCCATGAAAAGATGCTCAACATCATTAACCATCAGGGAGATGCAAAGTCCAATCCCGATGAGATCCCAAAACATACCCACTAGAATGACTAAAATTAAGAAGACATACCAAGTGTTGGGTGAGAATGTGGAGCCTCTGGAACTCTCGTGTGCTACTGGTGCAAATATAAAATTGTACAGTCACTTTGGGAAACAGTTGGGCAGTTTCTAATATAGTAAGCATATGGCTATACTGTGATCCAGCAGGTACACTCTTAGTTGTGTATACCCGAAAGAATGAGTGCTTATTTCCACCAAAACACTTGGATATAACTTATCCTGGTGAGGTTAATTTTGACCCCGGGTGAAGGTGGTATCTGCCAATCTTCTCTACTTATAAAGTTACTATTTTTCTTTTATAATTAATAAACGTCTTGAGGGAGATACTTTGAACTATGCAAATAACCTGATTCTCCTCAAACTTTTGCCCGTTAATTTCAGCATCCCTCAGTGGATTTTGCCTGCAACAGTTATTACTTTGGTGTACTGACGGTGATCTTTGATTTCCCTTCTTCCTTCTACATTTATTAATTGAAATTCTTCTGTAAGGGAAACCTGTCCCCTCCTCCATTTATTTATTCATTTAATTATGTATTTGTACCAGTGGACTCATGAGTATTTAGTTTATTCTCTGGGTTACTATCCATCGTTACGGATTTTGTTGTTCCAGTAGTTCCAGGCTCTCTTTTCCTCAGCCTCTCATCATTCTCATTGGTTATTACTTCTTGAGTGGTCAGTTAGTAGATGCAAATGCCTATACTTGAAATTTCGGGAGATGTTACAAGGTGTAAAAAGAATCCAAATAGTTTGTGTTCCAGAAAAAGCCAAGAAACCCAGAACTGGAAGAGCCCCCAAGAAATGAAATGTACTAGGTGGGCGGGGTCTCCTCCCTGTGCCCCTCTACCCGTCCCCACCATCCTGTCTGCCCCGGAGGCTCCCCTGTGAGGATGTCATAAGTAGCCTCCCTCTCTGTCTTCTGGGTGGTGTGGCCAACAGGAGACACAAGTGAGAGGCTGGGGAGGGCGGACAAGGAGGTGAGGTATTTATCCCCTCATCTCCCTTCTTACAAGGTTTCTTCAGGCTGACTGCATCCCTCCACCAAATGCCACCTCTCCTATATGACATACTCCTTCCAGGTCCAGGTAACCAGTTCCCTCTTGTCCCTTGATGCATAGAGGTGTCAACAGCTCTGCTGACACCAACCCTAGGTACCTGCACCATCTCTCCTGGTTTCCCTAGCCACCCCACCTCCACACGCCTTTACAAACAGCCTCTTTGCAATTAAGTCCTGTTGCCTATTGGGACTGTGACGAAGAAACCCCTAAATGTCTAGCCCATCTAGGATGTGTGGTTATCTGGAGTAAAAATACTGGGGCTTTCCACCGTTGATCACTTTGGGGGTTAATCTTATCAACAGCTATTTTCTCAGCTCTACACAGAATCTCCTTTGCCTTCATTGCAGCTCATGGTCATTAAAAAACAAACAAACAAAAAAACCTGCTGCTCAAAATCCTTTTTAATTGGAAATTCTTTTTTAAAAAATTTTTTTGTGAAATGTAGTTGATTTATAATGTTGTGTTAGCTTAAGTTATACAGTGAAGTGATTTAGATATATAGAGATATGTGTATTCTTCTTTTACATTCTCTTCCATTATAGTTATTACAAGACATGAAGTATAGTTCCCTGTGCTATACAGTAGGTCCTTGTTGGTTATCTATTTCATATATAGTAATGTGTATATTTTAATCCCAAACTCCTAATTTATTCTTCTCCCCTCTTAATTGGAAGCTCTTTATACAATTGGGAAAAGTCGCTGTCACCCCTTCAACTTCTCTGTTGTTCCTTTAACCCAGCCTCACAGGACTACTTTTCTTCCCCTTTTCCCTCTTTCTTGTGTGCTTTGGGCCCCTCCAGCTCCTCCACATAATGAATTAAAAGAGTGACTCAAAGATACAGGGGGGGAGGGACACCCATGTTCCTCATAATGGTCAAAAGGTGCAAGCAACCCAGGGTCCATCAACAGAGGATGGGTAAACAAAAGGCGGTCCGTACATACAGTGGAATATGATTCAGCCTTACAAAGAAAGGAAGGAAGTTCTGACACGTGCCAAGACATGATAAACCTTGGGGCATTATGCTAAATGACACAAACCCATTACAAAAGGACAGATCCTGTATAATTCCACCTATATGAGGGCCCTAGAGTCGTCAGAATCGTGGAGACAGAAAGTAGAATGGTGGTCATGAGGGGTTGGATGACGGAGAGTGGGGAGTCAGTGTTTAATGGGGACAGAGTTTCAGTTTTGCAAGATAAAAAGAGCTCTGGAGATGGATGGTGGTGATGGTTGCACCACAGTATGAATATACTTAATGCTACTGAGCTGTAGAGTTGAAAATGGTAAATTTTATGTTACGTGTACATTCCCGCAATTGTTTTTTTATGTGCGCTTAACTTTTTAATTTAATTTTTATTTTATATTGGAGTATAGTTGATTTAAAATGTTGTGTTAATTTTAGGTGTACAACAAAGTGAATCAGTTGTACATATACATATATCCATTCTTTTTCAGATTCTTTTCCCATATAGATTATTACAGAATATTGAGTAGAGTTTCTTGTGCTATATTGTAGGTCCTTGTTGTTTATTTTACATATAGTAGTGTGTATATGTTAATCTCAAACTCCTAATATATTCCTCCCCCCATCCTTTCCCCTTTGGTAACCGTAAGTTTGTTTTTGAAGCCTGCAAGTCTATTTCTGTTTTGTAAATAAGTTCATGTATCATTTTTTGAGATTCCACATATAAGTGGTATCATATGATATTTGTTTTTCTCTATCTGACTTACTTCACTTAGTATGAGAATCTCTAGGTCCATCCACGTTGCTGCAAATGGCATCATTTCGTTCTTTTTCATGGCTGAGTAGTACTCCATTGTATATACGTACCACATCTCCTCTATCCATTCCTCTGTTGATGGACATGAGGAAGGCATGGGAGACAACAGGTGTGACAAAACAGGACATTGGTGTGAAGCTTCTGGGGCAGGTGCTCCTGGGGAGCACAACTCAGGTGTGTTCTCTTCCCTCAGGTGCAGTGGAGCAGAGTGACTTAGGGGTCAAGTGACAGGAATCGGGAAAGGAAATGGGAGGGATGGGAAAGAAGAGAACGTGGGTGTAGAACATCAGGGCTTCATGGATTCAGGAAGTGTTTAAGAACAGAAAGAGAGGAATCAGAGCTGCCGCAGTTGATACAGAGTAGCTATTAGTCATTTGTAGGTGTTTCTACAACGTTTCATGTATGACAAAGCAGCCCCTGTCATCCAAACAGGATTCCAGATCCTCAGCAAAGCGGACCGAAGCCCACATCCTCCCGTAAACGTGCTCTGTCCAGGGGTACCTGGTAAGGGGCACGGCTTTTACCCTTTTACCATGGCTGGATGTGGGCTCATGCCCTCAGCACACGGGCAGCCACCACTTTCCGTGGAGTGCAGACCTGGGGTAGCACATCATTAAACGAATGGACTGCATTCTTCATGTCTTAAAGCTCTGAACAGATTCCATCTGGGAAACATTAAGCAGATGCCTGTTTGCAGATATGCTAACCCCATTCTAATTATGCCACAGGCCTCAACTGCTGAATGGGGTTTCTTGCGAATCTGTCACTAAAATATGTCTGCTATTAACCGAATGGGGCTTATAAGTAAACAGGGGCTGTGACTGCAGAATTCCTTTTTCTCTTTGCCTCAGACTCATGCCTGGGCTCACAGCAGACCAAAAACTACAAAACAAAATTATCTCAGAGAAAAGATTCATTTGTCCCATTAAAAATTTTTATCTAATGTTACAATTTTTTATTTTTTTATTTTTTTTTGCGGTATGCGGGCCTCTCACTGTTGTGGCCTCTCCCGTTGCGGAGCACAGGCTCCGGACGCACAGGCTCAGCGGCCATGGCTCACGGGCCCAGCCGCTCCGCGGCATGTGGGATCTTCCCGGACCGGGGCACGAACCCGTGTCCCCTGCATCGGCAGGCAGACTCTCAACCACTGCGCCACCAGGGAAGCCCAAATGTTACAATTTTTATGTATGGTTCTATTGGATTTGCTGTTTGGTTGAGAATTCTTATATTCATGTTCATGAATGAGATTGACCTAGAATAATTCTTTCTGTTAATATCCTTGTCTACTTTTGTTACAAAATTCATACTGGCCTTTTCATAAAATGAGTTATTTTAATAAAAAAAAAAAACCTGTGATCAGGAACTTGGAATTTTGAGAGTAAAGGTTAGTGCATTTGCAAAGTGTTGATTCTGGAGTTCTGATGTCAGGCCCTCCCTCTGTTTAGAGACCAGAAGACCAGACCAGAAGCATGTGGGTCATGGTGATTCCATTTCTTCTGTGGTCCCCACCCTTATCTCCACCACACTTCGCCTCCAGTTCCCCCAACTCTGGCCTCAGGGACACCCTGAAAGTCTTTCTGCATGGAGTCTTTCCGCCCCCAGACAGATGGGACTCTGGGAAACGTGTGAAGGAAGAGTAATCAGGGATGTGGCTCTGAGGGGTGAAGGACCACAGGCCTGTGTGTAGCAGGGGACACTGGGTCAGTCGGCCCAAGAGCCTTTGAGCCAGCGGCCTGGGAGAGTAGAGGCCCAGGCGATGAGGTTTGGGGCTGTGAGAACATTCCTGGATTGTTACTTCATTTTTCACATTTGTGTACCTTGACTATTTAGGGGGTGTACGTGCCTTAAAGATAGGGGAGCAGTTATACTTTTTGGGGCCCCGATCCCTCCAGGCTGCATAAGAGGAGTTTGTGTATTTAAATGAACAGATAAAGAAATGCTCTCCTTTAGAACGTCTCGGGCAGCTTGCAGGTTTGAAATAAACAGACGCTTTGTTGAGCTGGGTCCAGAAAGCAGTTCCCAGAGTGTGATCTAGGGACCCAGGGGAGGGTCCTTGAGGTCAAAACAGTTTTTCTAATGTTAACATATCATTTGCCTGTTTACTCTCTTGAGTATACAGTGGTCTTTTCCAGAAGCTCTTGGAGTTCTGTTGATGACGTCTCTCTGATGCTTAATGGAGTACTGTACATTTCAGATTTCTCAGTTTTCACCCACGTACACAAGAGGTCTTCAGAGCCCTCGGTCATTTTTGAGAGGGTGCAAAGAGTTGCTGGAACCAGAAAGTTTGAGAACCTGTGGATTAAGGCATGTGATTTAGATCAGACCAAAATGATGGCAACCAGAAAGACCTGTGAGAAAGGTCGAGAATCAGAGAGTCATCATCTGTTTTTTTTTTTGCAGGAAAAACTGCTGAGACAATCTAATGGATGAAGATGAGAAAGACAGGGCAAAGAGGTAAGAGGGGCGACTTCCCTGCCGCGGCTGTGTCGTGTGTCCGCCGTCTGAACCCCGCTTTTGCTCACTGTACAGCGGAAAGCACGGCCAGGCAGGGGGCTGGGGCACATGTGCTCCTTGAAATACTGTGTCACTCCGCTGAAAAAATTCAAACCAGTTCCCTCAATTTTGTTCCTTACCCAGAAATTACTGATTGTTTGGGACTTGCCAAGTGGTTTATAGTTTTCACATGTCCATGTGGTGACCCTGTTGACTGGGGCCTCCTTTCAGAAGCCTCCAGTTACTGCATTTCCAGGATGGACACTGCTTGGCAAGGCATCCTGATTAGAGCCAGGCCAGGCTGGGTTTAAATCTTGGATGTGCTGTCAGGGAGCTGTTGGCCCTGGACAGTAATTGGAATAATCATCGGCACGCACTGAACATGGAATAACCATCCTCACTGGGCTAAGCTCTCCCATATATGGTATCTCAGCTTCCTCATCGGAAAATGGAGATATCACAGCTGCTTGGCACTGTTGTCGGGTTGACCAGAAAGCCTAGCTTGGTCGCTGGCATGTCAGCGCTGTTAGAACCACGTCCATGCTTATTCCTTCACTGGACATTTATTGAACACCTACTGTATATGAGGTGGAATCATAAAGTAGATATTTTGTTTTATTTTATTTTATTTTTATTTTTTGGCCTCACCGCGGGGCATGCGGGATCTTAGTTCCCTGACCAGGGATTGATCCCGTGCTCCCTGCATTGGAAGTGTGGAGTCTTAACTACTGGACCGCCAGGGAAGTCCCCCATAAAGTGGATATTTTGAAGGTAGAGGCCAGTCGGATGTTACCTATCTCGTACGATCAGACCGAGTTGGCAGTGACCACACCAGGCTCTGGGGTAATAAAGATGAATGAGAGGCATGCCCATGGGAGGGCCCAGGTGAATGGTGGTGATGGGTAGGTGACCACGGATCATTAGGTTGCACGGGGACTGGCCCAGCAGTGGTGTCCTATGGCGACACGGGATGTCCTGTCTCAGGAAGGCCTTCACTCAGGCCCGGAGGACTAGCCTCCTTCCTCCAAGCTCTTTGCTCTCTCCTCCTGCCACCGCCTGTGGCTGGCAGGTCCCTCCGCCCTCTGACAGCCTCTTAAACACCTACAGGGCTGAAGGGTTTGCCCACCTCCCTTCACAGAGCCCACTACCTGGTTGTCACCTACAGAATCCTCCACTTTCGAATGACGGAGCCCTCAGAAGTCGCCCAGTTCAGCAGCCCCGGGGGTGTCTGTCCTTCCACGTCACCTGGTGCGGGGGGAAGCCATGAGAACAATAAATCCCCAGCCACTCAGACCTCTGAGGCCTGAATCTTCCCCTGTGGGGCGCAGGGGAAGTGTGCACCGGTTGTTAATTTCCCAGATATTTCCTTAAGAACATCAGGGAGCAGGGCAGTGCCAGAGGGGTAGGCAAACTCAGGTTGGGGTGGACTGAGGATTGTTGGAGCTGGAGGACCAAGGTAAACAAACAGTAATATGAGGAACTCCCCGGCTTATTCTGAACTAACAGGCACATCACTTGGCGCTGGGGACCATGGCTCCCTGAGACCACCACCTACAAGGGCTGTAAAATCCACGTGGGTCCCAAGCAACGTGCAAATGAATAGATCAGACGAGACCAGACTGGAACGGAGTCCTTATGCCATCTCTCCCTGGCAGGCTTCCAGCTCTCTGCTCTGGGGCATCTCGCCTCTTGGTTGCATGCCAGGTCGCTGTGGAGACAGGGCAGGAGGCAGAGGCCTGAGCTGCATTCCTGGCTGGCCCTGTTCTACCTGATGGATTCCAATAAGCCCCTTCACCTCGCTAAGCCTCCACCTTCTCAGCTGCAACACGAGGGTCATCATTTCTGCCCTGCCCTCCTCGCGGGCTATTCTGGGAACAGCCACAAAATACACCAAGAAGCTTTTTATTTTTTAAGTATTAATAGCTACCTGTATGTGAAGATGTAGGACATTTTCCATTAACACATTTATAAGCTACTCCCATTAGCAATAATGAAAAGGTCAGTGGTGCTGGCTAGTGGTCACTGGGCGTGTCCTGTGTGCCCTGATAACTTTCGGGTGCACGGTACCAGGCTAAGTACTTTTCTATGCATTATCTCGTATCAACTCCTCCACACTCCTTTGAGGTGTGTATCATCGTTATTCCCATTTTACAGATAAGGAAACTAAGGCCCAATAAGGTTAAGTAACTTGTCAAACACCCTAAAGCTCTAACAGGTAGCAGAAGTGGAAGATAAATACAGGCTTCCTAAACCTTGGACTCTGTTCTTATTCTCCGGACCACACACATATCTCTTCACATGAGAACTAATTTGGTCTCTCTGGCAGGCCCAGACCGTGTCCTGATGTGACTTTGAGTCCATAGGAGTTTGGCTTTTGCCATCATCATCTTTAATGTCACCCCCAGGCCCACAGTCTTAGTCCTGTCTTTTTAATGCACGGCTTACCTCAAAATCAGGAAGAGGTAAAATGCATGTTTAGGCTCTACCATGCTCAGAGATCATCCAATATAGATATTCCAATAAAATCTTGGCTAAAAACTCTTAGAAATCCAATTGTATGCAGTTTCTTGCCATTTATTCCCACCCCCATTTGCTTTGAGCCGTTGGCACCCATGCCACCAAATCGCCTATTTGGAAACCTCCCAGCATAGACACTGGGCAGTGAGGCAGCTGGTCCTTATTCCCCTCTTGTCCTCAGGTGGGGAAACGGGTTTTAGAATGTTCAGGAATACCCAGATCTCTTGGCCAGAATAGCAGCAATAATGCAGTATTCTTCGTAACACGTGGGGGAAAAAAAACAAGGACAAAACAAAGACAATCCTAAAATTGTATCACTTCCAATGCCTCTAGCTATGTGGGTTTTCTAGCAGCAACATGGGAGGCCCTTCCCCTAATCCCACCTGGAGGTCTGATATGAATTGTTTTCACTCCCGGTATTTTTGATGAGATTAGAAACGTTTAGCTTCAGATCAGATCTCTTGTTGTCTCCAGAACACATGAGCTATATTAGGCAAGGTTTTCAAAGCTTTGGGGAATTCATGGTTTATTTGGATTGTTTGATCAAGTATTCTAAACCAGGACACGGATCCACTTTCTGCTGTGAATTTCCATGTAAATCCAGTGAGCATTGAGTGCCCTATTGTGTGTACAGAACTATGTGCTTTTTCTTTAGGGAAGATGTAAAAACATGGTCCTTGTACTCAGAAAAGAAACAGTTTGTTTGAGAGACATTTGGATCCCTAGATAATGAGGCACAGTTTACCAGTCATAAGCACATTTTTCTAATTCTGATGTGACACCGTTTGGCAGTGTGTGTGTGTGTGTGTGTGTGTCATCCAGGAAGTAGTGTGGTGTGGCAGGAAGTGCATGGGCTTAGAATCAGACAGTCCCAGCTTTCATTCTTGCCACTTTTACTTTCCGTCCTTAGATGAGCTAAAAAAAAAAAAAAACCTCTCCTAGCCTCAGTTTCCTACTGTGTAAAATGGGGGTGTTAATAGTAGCACACTCTTCCTAGGGTTATTGCAGGAACTGAATGGAGCTCAGTGTAAGACCCTAGCACAGTGCAGGGTACACAGTGCTAATAAGAAAAGCTAACACTTCCGGGGCACACACTGTGTGTCTGCAGCATTTTACATGCATTAACTCTAAACCTCGACATAGGTTATTTTTAGTCCCATTTTACAGTGGAGAAGCCGGAGGCTGAGGGGTCACACAGGCAGGCAGGGATTCACGTTCAGGCAGCAGTTCCTAAAGTCTGGGCTCCTGACAACTTCTCATAACATGGTTCACCCACGTGCCCAAGGGGCAGGGACAGAAAGCGTTGGAAGAATCATCACTTTCCAAAGAAAGCAAGCTTCTGTAACTGGGCAGTATTGTAAAATACAGCTCATTCCATTTCTTGATAGAACTGAATGCTAAGAAGAAAGTCTTTCATGTGAGCCTCCTTTAATCCAATATTAAATGGTCAGTTCATTGGCATTAACTAAAATTACATGATCTCTTATCAGTGAAGGTCTATTTCCATAACCTCGTGCATTTTCACTGAGGGAGGGAGGATGGGTGGTGAGTTTAGAACTGTGCTGCCCCTTGCAGGACATTTGGTCCTGTCCAGAATGTCCATGAGACAGTTGGTCCATAAAATATTTGGTCCACGCCAAAAGGCCCTTGAAACTTGCTCCTATCCCAAACATCCATGAACATATTTGGTCCATGCCAAATGGTTTTGGACAGGACAAAAATATCAAGGACCTTTTGGCATGGACCAGATGTCTCCCTGGAAGTTTTGGGTAGGACCAAATTTCAAGGACGTTTTGGTGTGGACCAAGCATCTTATGGACCAGATGATTTATGGATGTTTTGGACAGGACCAAGTGTTTGCTAACCATGTCACCTTTTTTTAAAATCAATGTATAGTTGATTTCCAATGTTGCGTTAGTTTCAGGTGTACAGCAAAGTGATTCAGTTATACATACATATGTATCCATAATACATACATATTTTTTCAGATTTGTTTCCCATTTTCAGATTCTTTTCCATTTTAGGTATTATAAGATACTGAGTATAATTCCCTGTGCTATACAGTAGATCCGGTTGTTTATCTTTTTTTTTTTGCGGTACGTGGGCCTCTCACTGCTGTGGCCTCTCCCATTGCGGAGCACAGGCTCCGGACGCGCAGGCTCAGCGGCCGTGGCTCACGGGCCCAGCCGCTCCGTGGTATGTGGGATCCTCCCGGATCGGGGCACGAACCCGTGTCCCCTGCATCGGCAGGCGGACTCTCAACCACTGCGCCACCAGGGAAGCCCCTGTTTATCTATCTTATATATTGTAGTTTGTATATGTTAATTCCAAATTCCTAGGTTATCCCTCCCCCCACTTCCCCTTTGGTAACCATAAGTTTGTTTTCTGTGTGTGAGTCTGTTTCTGTTTTGTAAATAAGTTCATTTATATCATTTTTGAGATACCACATATAAGTGATATCATATGGTGTTTCTTTCTTGTATGACAGACTTCACTTAGTGTGATAACCTCTGACCTTCATCCATGTTGCTGCAAATGGCAAAATATCATTCTTTTTTGTGGCCTTTTGTCAATAAGGATCAAGAGTGTCAGGCAAGAGTAGCTGCTGCTTGGAATTCTCTGCAGGGCGAGAACTGGTTCTGAAACACAAGCTAGACCATTATATTATTCTTTGACCCTAATCCTTAGTCTCAACACCAGTGAAATGGTTCAGGCAAGAGGGAGGAGTTAAAACACAACAAATAAGATGCTTGTACATTCAGTTTTTTAAAAAAATTTATTATTTTTGGGGGGGCTGTGTTGGGTCTTTGTTGCTGTGCACGGGTTTTCTCTAGTTGCGGCAAGCGGGGTCTCTTCTTCAGTGTAGTGCGCAGGTTTCTCATTGCGGTGGCTTCTCTTGTTGGGGAGCACGGGCTTCAGTAGTTGTGGCACGCAGCCTCAGTAGTTGTGGCACACAGCCTCAGTAGTTGTGGCTCGTGGGCTCTAGAGCGCAGGCTCAGTAGTTGTGGCACACAAGCTTAGTTGCCCCACAGCATGTGGGATCTTCCTGGACCAGGGCTCAAACCCGTGTCCCCTGGATTGGCAGGCGGATTCTTAACCCCTGCGCCACCAGGGAAGTCTCTACATGCAGTTTTGCAGAAGCAGGCATTGCAGAAGGAAAAGCTTCAGTATTGGGAGGCTGGTTGTTACTTCCGGTCCCTCCTGGGGGTGTTGGTTGATGTGGACCAATGACAGCTGCCATTCCATCACCCTCGCATCAGGATTGGTTAAGTAAGCATGTGAGCAAGTGGAAGATACAGAAGGGGATATGGAGCATTACCCTGCCCTCCAAGAGCTTTGAGGCAGGTTGGGGGCATCCTCCAAGCATAAAGGGGAAAGAACATACCCGAGCGGTGTGTTAGGCAGAGCCGGGAGGATGACCAGAATTTGTGGGCCCTGCTTTCTCAGCCGGGTGTCCTTTCGTGGAGAGTAACTTGGTTAAGAGGGGAGACTGACCTCGTTGTTTTATTTCTCTGTTGTAAATTATGTAGGTGTAACAGGAAAGGCCGGCCTGCACCATGCAGGTTGTAGCCCACTTGGAGGACTTCTGCCCTGTGCACACTTGCCGATGCCCCTGTGTCAGGCTCAGTGCGGAGTGAAAAAGCCTGGCCCTGGGCAGTGCACGTAGCTGTTCCCAGCTGGAGCCCATCTATCATGCTAATTTTGCTGTGTTTTTCTTTCTTAGGCTCCTGACTGGGTGTTATGTACATCGTCATAAGCCCACACACAGGGAAAAAACGGCAGTAAAAAATTCGAGGCTCCTTTCTGTCTCTTTTATTTGGTGATTAAGGCAGCAGCAGGCATTGCGAGAACATAGTGGTATCAGGACACACGAGTCATTCCTATTACCCTGTAGTTTCCAGATGAGTGACTCTGCATTCAAAGCAAAGGGGAGGGTAGCAGTGTACTTGCAGGCAGAATGCTAATTCTTACTGTGGCCCAGTAAACAGAGACGGGAACGGTGCCTCCTTCTGTTTGGGGCTCTTGGCTTTCACCCTAGTGGGGTCCCTTGGTTGACAAGAAGACTTGTCAGAAGGAGAAATGTTTTCCTGGTAGGCCTAGAAACTTGGGACTCTCCCAGCTCAGGGAGACCTGGCACCTTCCTGGGGGCATCTAAGGCAAAGGGTAATTTCCTTAACTCCCTTTCAATCATTTCAATAAATTTTACTTTTCTATTTTTTATTTTACATTGGAGTAGATTAACAATGTTCTGTTAGTTTCAGGTGTACAGCAAAGTGATTCAGTTATACATATACATATATCTACTCTTTTTTTAGATTCTTTTCCCATGTAGGCCATTACAGAGTATTGAGTAGAGTTCCCTGTGCTATACAGTAGGTCCTTATTAGTTATCTATTTCATATATAGTAGTGTGTATGTATCAGTCCCAATCTTCCAATTTATCCGTCCCCCCTTCCCTGCTTACCCCCCAGTAACCATAAGTTGGTTTTCTACATCTGTAACTCTGTTTTGGTTTTGTAGATAAGTTCATTTGTAGCCCTTTCTTAGATTCCACATATAAGCAGAGTATCATATAATATTTGTCTTTCTCTGTCTGACTTACTTCACTCACTATGATAATCTCTAGGTCCATCCATGTTGCAGCAAATGGCGTTATTTCGTTCTTTTTTATGGCTGTGTAATATTCCATTGTGTATACGTACCACATCTTCTTTATCCGTTCCTCTGGTGATGGGCATTTAGGTTGCTTCCATGTCCTGGCTATTGTGAATAGTGCTGCAATGAACATTGGGGTGCATGTATCTTTTCGAATTATGGTTTTCTCCTGATATATGCCCAGGAGTGGAATTGCTGGATCGTATGGTAGCTCTATTTTCAGTTTTTTAAGGAACCTCCATACTGTTCTCCATAGTGGCTGCACCAGTTTACATTCCCACCAACAGTGTAGGAGGGTTCGCTTTTCTCCACACCCTATCCAGCATTTATTGTTTGTAGAATTTTTGTTGATGGCCATTCTAACTGGTGTGAGGTTATACCTCATTATAGTTTTGATTTGCATTTCTCTAATAATTAGTGATGTTGAGCATCTTTTCATGTGCTTTTTAACCATTGTCTTTGGAGAAATGTCTATTTAGATCTTCTGCCCATTTTTGGATTGGGTTGTTTGTTTTTTTTGATATTGAGCTGCATGAGCTGTTTGTATATTTTGGAGATTAATCCCTTGTCGGTTGCTTCGTTTGCAAGTATTTTCTCCCATTCTGAGGGTTTTCTTTTTCTTTTGTTTATGGTTCCCTTCACTGTGCAAAAGCTTTTAAGTTTAATTGGGTCCCATTTGTTTATTTTTGTTTTTATTTCATTATTCTAGGAGGTGGATTGAAAAAGATCTTGCGATTTATGTCAGAGAGTATTCTCCCTATGTTTTCCTCTAAAAGTTTTACAGTATCGGCCTCACATTTAGGTCTTTAATCCATGTTGAGTTTATTTTTGTGTATGGTGTTAAGGTGTGTTCTAATTTCATTCTTTTACATGTAGCTGTCCAGTTTCCCCAGCACCACTTATTAAAGACACTGTCTTTTCTCCATTGTATATTCTTGCCTCCTTTGTCATAGATTAGGTGACCATAAGTGTGTGGGTTTCTCCCAACCTATTTTAAATTGAAAAAGGATGCTCGGAAGTGCACCATCTTGAAAATGCAGCCTTCCTTCAGAAAAGTCTAAACATTTCTCTTAGAATTTCGGTAACAAGTTCCTAAGGATTGTGTTCCCATGAAATCCTCCCCCCAGGTAAACATTAAGTAAGAATCACTAGGAAATGAGGCCGGCTTCCCATTTAAGCCTCAACATTTTCTGATAACTCTGGTTAAGAGTCAAGATGTCCCCGTTACATCTCACAGGAGAACAGGCTCAGTGCACCTCATTCGTGCCCCAAATGCTTAGTCGGGGCTCTGCAGTAGGAAACAGACTGAGTTGCCGGATTTTTCTGAGATGAGAGTGGCACCAGCCTGACCCATCTTGATCCCTGTAGGGTGACTTCCCCTCCCCACCTCCCATACAGATGACGTTCTCTCTCTCTCTCTCTCTTTTTTTTTTCTTCTGATGTTCTCTTCTTTTTTTTTTTTGTTTTGTTTTTGCGGTACACGGGCCTCTCACCGCTGTGGCCCCTCCCGCCGCGGAGCACAGGCTCCGGACGCGCAGGCCCAGCGGCCATGGCTCACGGGCCCAGCCGTTCTGCGGCACGTGGGATCCTCCCGGGCCGGGGCACGAACCCGCGTCCCCTGCATGAGCAGGCGGACCCCCAACCACTGCGCCACCAGGGAAGCCCTGATGTCTCCTGGGCTCTGCAGTGCCCACAAACCCCGCTGCCTTGGTGTGCAGGGATGCTGCGTGGTTATGGAAATGAGGAGGGGTGAGCCGGACCTTAAACGGACCTTGCTTTAGGCGAGAGTTTCCCAAAATGTATTCTAGGAAACTAATCCCAGGAAGTGCCCTCAAAACCACGTTTGAGCCGTGCTGTTTACTGTTTCTCCCTTTTGGAAAGTTTCAAGGCTTCTTAGCACGTGATAGGTACTCCGGCTGCAATTAGCACATAAGCACACCAAACTTGGTTCCATTTTATGTCACGCTGCATTGAAAAAAAAATTATCTGGAAAAACTTTTTTTAAATAGTAACAACAAAACAAACTTCTCTGTCTGCAGTTCTTCCCCTTTCTCCAAATAATTCTTCATGATTTTCCATGGAAGACCCTTAGCCCAATACTGTCTTATGCAGTAGGCATGTCAACTTTATTCCCATCATTTTGGGTATGTTTTCTTATACATAAACAATACCAAAACAACACTTGAAAAACACTGAAATGTTGGGACTTCCTTGGTGGCACAGTGGCTGAGAATCCACCTACCAATACAGGGGACACGGGTTCAAGCCCTGGTCCGGGAAGATCCCACATGCCGCGAAGCAACTAAGCCCGTGCGCCACAGCTACTGAGCCTGCTCTCTAGAGCCTACGAGCCGCAACTACTGAGCCGGCGTGCCACAGCTACTGAAGCACACGTGCCTAGAGCCCATGCTCTGCAACAAGAGAAGCCATCACAACGAGAAGCCCACGCACCACAATGAAGAGTAGCCCCCACTCGACACAACTAGAGAAAGCCCGTGCACAGCAACAAAGACCCAACACAGCCCAAAATAAATAAATAAATTTATTTTAAAAAAAAGAAAAATACTGAAATGTTTGAAGAAGTAAACAAAGTTGATTTATAATCATACCACCTAGAGAACAGACACTGTTAATGTTTTGACATATTTCCCATCATGTTTTTCTACATTTCCATCAAATTCTAACAGGAACACTCTTTTTAAAATTTATTGAAGTCTAGTTGATTTACAGTGTTGTGTTAATTTCTGCTGTGTAGTAAAGTGACTCACTTATATGTGTATATACATTCTTTTTCATATTCTTTTCCATTATGGTTTATCACCAGATATTGAACATAGTTCCCTGTGTAGGACCTTGTTGTTCATCCATTCTATATATAATAATAGTTGGCATTTGCTAACCCCAAACTCCCACTCCATACCTCCCCCAACCCCCATCCTCCTTGGCAACCACCAGTCTGTTCTCTGTCTCTGAGTCTCTTTCTGTTTCACAGATAAGTTCATTTGTGTCATATTTTAGATTCCACATCTAAGTGATATCATATGGTATTTGTCTTTCTCTTTCTGATTTACTTCATTTAGTATGATAATCTCTAGGTCCATCTGTGTTGCTGCAAATGGCATTATTTCGTTCTTTTTATAGCTGAGTAATATTCCATTGTATAGGTACCACATCCTCTTTATCCTTTTATCTGTTGATGGACACTTAAGTTGTTTCCATTTCTTGGCTATTGTGAATACTGCTGCTGTGAACATAGGGGTGCATGTATCATTTTGAATTATAGTTTTGTCTGGATATATGCCCAGGAGTGGGATTGGTGGATCATATGGTAACTCTATTTTCAGCTTTCTGAGTAACTTCCATACTGTTTTCAGTAGTGGCTGCACCAATTTACATAACAGGAATATTCATTTAAAAATTTTTTTTTAATTTTATTTATTTTTTTTATACAGCAGGTTCTCATTAGTCATCAATTTTATACACATCAGTGTATACATGTCAATCCCAATCACCCAGTTCAGCACACCACCATCCCCACCCCCTGACGGCTTTCCCCCCTTGCTGTCCATACGTTTGTTCTCTACATCTGTGTCTCAACTTCTGCCCTGCAGACCGGTTCATCTGTACCATCTTTCTAGGTTCCACATACATGCGTTAATATACGATATTTGTTTTTCTCTTTCTGACTTACTTTACTCTGTATGACAGTCTCTAGATCCATCCATGTCTCAACAAATGACTCAATTTCGTTCCTTTTGTGTGTGTGTGTCTGTGTGTGTGTGTGTGTGTGTGTGTGTGTGTGTTTGTTTCTGCGGTACGCGGGCCTCTCACTGTTGTGGCCTCTCCCGTTGTGGAGCACAGGCTCCGGACGCGCAGGCTCAGCGGCCATGGCTCACGGGCCCAGCCGCTCCGCAGCATGTGGGATCTTCCTGGACTGGGGCACGAACCCGTGTCCCCTGCATTGGCAGGCAGACTCTCAACCACTGCACCACCAGGGAAGCCCAGTTTCATTCCTTTTTATGGCTGAGTAATATTCCATTGTATATATGTACCACAACTTCTTTATCCATTCGTCTGTCAATGGGCATTTAGGTTGCTTCCATGACCTGGCTATTGTAAATAGTGCTGCCATGAACATTGGGGTGCATGTGTCTTTTTGAATTATGGTTTTCTCTGGGTATATGCCCAGTAGTGGGATTGCTGGATCATATGGTAATTCTATTTTTAGTTTTTTAAGGAGCCTCCATAATGTAATCCATAGTGGCTGTCTCATTCTACATTCCCACCAACAGTGCAAGTGGGTTCCCTTTTCTCCACACCCTCTCCAGCATTTGTTGTTTGTAGATTTTCTTATTATGCCCATTCTAGCTGGTGTGAGGTAATACTTCACTGTAGTTTTGATTTTCATTTCTCTAATATTAGTGATGTTGAGCAGCTTTTCATGTGCTTCTTGGCCATCTGTATGTCTTCTTTGGAAAAATGTCTATTTAAGTCTTCTGCCCATTTTTGGATTGGGTTGTTTGTTTCTTCAATATTGAGCTGCATGAGCTGTTTATATATTTTGGAGATTAATCCTTTGTTAATTCATTTGCAAATATTTTCTCCCATTCTGAGGGTTGTCTTTTCATCTTGTTTATGGTTTCCTTTGCTGTGCAAAAGCTTTGAAGTTTCATTAGGTCCCGTTTGTTTATTTTTGTTTTATTTCCATTGCTCTAGGAGGTGGATCAAACAAGATCTTGCTATGAT
Organism: Phocoena phocoena; assembly: GCF_963924675.1. Lineage (NCBI taxonomy): Eukaryota > Metazoa > Chordata > Mammalia > Artiodactyla > Phocoenidae > Phocoena > Phocoena phocoena. The sequence goes on along the minus strand of NC_089232.1, from coordinate 6,005,638 downwards.
TTACATCACAGAGTGTTCTTCCTATGTTTTCCTCTAAGAGTTTTACAGTGTCCGGTCTTACATTTAGGTCTCGAATCCATTTTGAGTTTATTTTTGTGTATGGTGTTAGGGAGTGTCCTAATTTCATTCTTTTACATGTAGCTGTCCAGTTTTCCCAGCACCACTTATTGAAGAGACTGCCTTTTCTCCATTGTGTATGCTTGCCTCCTTTGTCATAGATTAGTTGACCATAGGTGCGTGGGTTTGTCTCTGGGCTTTCTATCTTGTTCCATTGATCGATGTTTCTATGCCAGTACTATATTGTCTTGATTACTGTAGCTTTGTAGTATAGTCTGAAGTCAGGGAGTCTGATTCCTCCAGCTCCATTTCTTTCCCCTCAAGACTGCTTTGGCTATTCGGGGTCTTTTGTGTTTCCATACAAATTGTGAAATGTTTTGTTCTAGTTCTGTGAAAAATGCCATTGGTAGTTTGGTAGGGATTGCATTGAATCTGTAGATTGCTTTGGGTAGTATAGTCATTTTCACAATATTGATTCTTCCAATCCAAGAACATGGTATATCTCTCCATCTGTTGGTATCATCTTTAATTTCTTTCATCAGTGTCTTATAGTTTTCTGCATACAGTTCTTTTGTCTCCTTAGGTAGGTTTATTCCTAGGTATTTTATTCTTTTTGTTGCAGTGGTAAATGGGAGCGTTTCCTTAATTTCTCTTTCAGAGTTTTCATCATTGGTGTATAGGAATGCAAGAGATTTCTGTGCATTAATTTTGTATCCTGCTAGTTTACCAAATTCATTGATTAGCTCTAGTAGTTTTATGGTAGCATGTTCAGGATTCTCTATGTAGAGTATCATGTCATCTGCAAACAGTGACAGCTTTACTTCTTCTTTTCCAGTTTGGATTCCTTTTATTTCTTTTTCTTCTCTGATTGCTGTGGCTAAACCTTCCAAAACTATGTTGAATAAGAGTGGTGAGAGTGGGCAACCTTATCCTGTTCCTGATCTTAGTGGAAATGGTTTCAGTTTTTCACCATTGAGGACAATGTTGGCTGTGGGTTTGTCATATATGGCCTTTATTATGTTGAGGAAAGTTCCCTCTATGCCTACTTTCTGGAGGGTTTTTATTATAAATGGGTGTTGAATTTTGTCAAAAGCTTTCTCTTATGGTTTTTCTCTTTCAGTTTGATAATATAGTGTGTCACGTTGATTGATTTGCATATATTGAAGAATGCTTGCATCCCTGGGATAAACCCCACTTGATCATAGTGTATGATCCTTTTAATGTGCTGTTGGATTCTGTTTGCTAGTATTTTGTTGAGGATTTTTAAATTTATGTTCATCAGTGATATTGGCCTGTAGTTTTCTTTGTGACATCTTTGCCTGATTTTGGTATCAGGGTGATGGTGGCCTCGTAGAATGAGTTTGGGAGTGTTCCTGCCTCTGCTATATTTTGGAAGAGTTTGAGAAGGATAGGTGTTAGCTCTTCTCTAAATGTTTAATAGAATTCACCTGTGAAGCCATCTGGTCCTGGGCTTTTGTTTGTTGGAGGATTTTTTTTTTTTTCGCGGTACGCGGGCCTCTCACTGTTGTGGCCTCTCCCGTTGCGGAGCACAGGCTCCGGACACGCAGGCTCAGCGGCCATGGCTCACAGGCCCAGCCGCACCGCGGCATGTGGGATCTTCCAGGACCAGGACATGAACCCATGTCCCCTGCATCGGCAGGCGGACTCTCAACCACTGCGCCACCAGGGAAGCCCTGTTGGAAGATTTTTAATCACAGTTTCAATTTCAGTGCTTGTGATTGGTCTGTTCATATTTTCTGTTTCTTCCTAGTTCAGTCTCGGAAGGTTGTGCATTTCTAAGAATTTGTCCATTTCTTCCAGATTGTCCATTTTATTGGCATATAGTTGCTTGCAGTAATCTCTCACTATCCTTTGTATTTCTGCGGTGTCAGTTGTTACTTCTCCTTTTTCATTTCTAATTCTATTGAGCCTTCTCCCTTTTTTCTTGATGAGTCTGGCTAATGGTTTGTCAATTTTGTTTATCTTCTCAAAGAACCAGCTTTTAGTTTTATTGATCTTTGCTATCGTTTCCTTCATTTCTTTTTCATTTATTACTGATCTGATTTTTATGATTTCTTTCCTTCTGCTAACTTTGGGGTTTTTTTGTTCTTCTTTCTCTAATTGCTTCAGGTGCAAGTTTAGGTTGTTTATTCGAGGTGTTTCCTGTTTCTTAAGTTAGGATTGTATTGCTATAAACTTCCCTCTTAGAACTGCTTTTGCTGCCTCCCATAGGTTTTGGGTCATCGTGTTTTCATTGTCATTTGTTTCTAGGTATTCTTTTATTTCCTCTTTGATGTGTTCAGTGATCTCTTGGTTATTAAGTAGTGTATTGTTTAGCCTCCATGTGTTTGTATTTCTTACAAATTTTTTCCTGTAATTGATATCTAGTCTCATAGTGTTATGGTTGGAAAAGATACTTGATACGATTTCAATTTTCTTAAATTTACCAAGGCTTGATTTGTGACCCAAGATATGATCTATCCTGGAGAATGTTCCATGAGCCCTTGAGAAGAACGTGTACTCTGTTGTTTTTGGATGGAATGTCCTATAAATATCAGTTAAGTCCATCTTGTTTAATGTAACCTTTAAAGCTTGTGTTTTCTTATTTATTTTCATTTTGGATGATCTGTCCATTGGTGGAAGTGGGTTGTTAAAGTCCCCTACTATGATTGTGTTACTGTCAATTTCCCCTTTTATGGCTGTTAGTATTTGCCTTATGTATTGAGGTGCTTCTATGTTGGGTGCATAGATATTTACAATTGTTATGTCTTCTTCTTGTATTGATCCCTTGATCATTAGGTAGTTTCCTCCTTTGTCTCTTGTAATAGTCTTTGTTTTAAAGTCTATTTTGTCTGATATGAGAATTGCTACTCCAGCTCTCTTTTGATTTCCATTTGCGTGGAATATCTTTTTCCATCCCCTCACTTTCAGTCTGTATGTGTTCCTAGGTCTGAAGTGGGTCTCTTGTAGACAGCATATATGTGGGTCTTGTTTTTCTATCCATTCAGCTAATCTGTGTCTTTTGGTTGGAGCATTTAATCCATTCACGTTTAAGGTAATTATCGATATGTATGTTCTTATGACCATTTTCTTAATCGTTTTGGGTTTGTTTGTTTTGTTGGTTTTTGCGGTACGCAGGCCTCTCACTGTTGTGGCCTCCCCCGTTGCGGAGCACAGGTTCCAGGCGCGCAGGCTTAGCGGCCATGGCTCACGGGCCTGGCCGCTCCGCGGCATGTGGGATCTTCCTGGACCAGGGCACGAACCCATGTCCTGTGCATCAGCAGGCGGACTCTCAACCACTGCGCCACCAGGGAAGCCCTTGGGTTTGTGTTTGTAGGTCCTTTTCTTCTCTTGTGTTTCCCACTTAGTGAAGTTCCTTTAGCATTTGTTGTAAAGCTGGTTTGGTGGTGCTGAATTCTCTTAGCTTTTGCTTGTCTGTAAAGCTTTTAATTTCTCTGTCAAATCTGAATGAGATCCTTGCTGGGTGGAGTAATCTTGGTTGTAGGTTTTTCCCCTTCATCACTTTAAATATGTCCTGCCAGTCCCTTCTGGCTTGCAGAGTTTCTGCTGAAACATCAGCTGTTAACCTTATGGGGATTCCCTTATGTGTTATCTGTTCGTTTTCCCTCGCTGCTTTTAATATTCTTTGTATTTAATTTTTGATAGTTTGTTTAATATGTGTCTTGGCATGTTTCTTCTTGGATTTATCCTGTATGGGACTCTATGTGTTTCCTGGAGTTGATTAATATTTCCTTTCCCATATTAGGGAAGTTTTCAACTATAATCTCTTCAAATATTTTCTCAGTCCCTTTCTTTTCCTCTTCTTCTTCTGGGACCCCTATAATTCGAATGTTGGTGCATTTAATGTTGTCCCAGAGGTCTCTGAGACTGTCCTCAATTCTTTTTTTTTTTTTTTTTTGCGGTACGCGGGCCTCTCACTGTTGTGGCCTCTCCCGTTGCGGAGCACAGGCTCCGGACGCGCAGGCTCAGCGGCCATGGCTCACGGGCCCAGCCGCTCCGCGGCATGTGGGATCTTCCCGGATCGGGGCACGAACCCGTGTCCCCTGCATCGGCAGGCGGACTCTCAACCACTGCACCACCAGAGAAGCCCTTTCCTCAATTCTTTTCATTCTTTTTTCTTTATTCTGCTCTGCAGTAGTTATTTCCACTATTTTATCTTCCAGGTCACTTATCCGTTCTTCTGCCTCAGTTATTCTGCTATTGATCCCTTTTAGAGAATTTTTTATTTCATTTATTGTGTTGTTCATCCCTGTTTGTTTGCTCTTTAGTTCTTCTAGGTCCTTGTTAAATGTTTCTTGTATTTTCTCCATTCTACTTCCAAGATTTTGGATCATCTTTACTATCATTACTCTGAATTCTTTTTCAGGTAGACTGCCTATTTCCTCTTCATTTGTTACGTCTGGTGGGTTTTTACTTTGCTCCTTCATCTGCTGTGTGTTTCTCTGTCTTCTCATTTTGCTTAACTTAGTGTGTTTGGGGTCTCCTTTTCGCAGGCTGCAGGTTCGTAGTTTCTGTTGTTTTTGGTGTCTGTCCCCAGTGGCTAAGGTTGGGTCAGTGGGTTGTATAGGCTTCCCGGTGGAGGAGACTGGTGCCTGTGTTCTGGTGGATGAGGCTGGATCTTGTCTTTCTGGTGGGCAGGTCCACGTCTGGTGGTGTGTTTTGCGGTGTCTGTGGCCTTATTATGATTTTAGGCAGCCTCTCTGCTAATGGGTCGGGTTGTGTTCCTGTCTTGTTAGTTGTTTGGCATAGGGTGTCCTGCACTGTAGCTTGCTGGTCAGTGAGTGGAGCTGGGCTTTGGCGTTGAGATGGAGATCTCTGGGAGATTTTCACTGTTTGATATTATATGGGGCTTGGTGGTCTCTGGTGGACCAGTGCCCTGAACTTGGCTCTCCCACCTCAGTGACTGTCCTGATGCCTGGCTGGAGCAGCAAGAACCTGTCCTCCACACGGCTCATAATAAAAGGGAGAAAAAAAAGAAAGAAAGAGGAAGATAAAGTAAAATAAAATGAAGTTATTAAAATAAAAAATAATTATTAAGAAAAATTTTTTTTAAGTAAAAGAATAAAAACAGATGGACAGAACCCTAGGACAAATGGTAAAAGCAAAGCTATAGAGACAAAGTCTCACACAGAAGCATACACATACACACTCACAAAAAGAGAAAAATGTATATATATCGTTGCTCCCAAAGTCCACCTCCTCAATTTGGGATGATTCGTTGTCTATTCAGGTATTCCACAGATGCAGGTACATGAAGTTAATTGTGGAGATTTAATCCGCGGCTCCTGAGGCTGCTGGGAGAGATTTCCCTTTCTCTTCTTTGTTCGCACAGCTCACAGGGGCTCAGCTTTGGATTTGGCCCCGCCTCTGCGTGTAGGTGAGCGGAGGGCGTCTGTTCTTCGCTCAGACAGGACGGGGTTAAAGGAGCAGCTGACTTGGGGGCTCTGGGTCACTCAGGCCGGGGCAGGGTTGGGGGGGGAGGGAGGGGCACAGAGTGCGGGGCGGGGTTGCGGCGGCAGAGGCCGGCGTGACATTGCACCAGCCTGAGGCGCGCCGTGTGTTCTCCCGGGGAAGTTGTCCCTGGATCCCGGGACCCTGGCAGTGGCGGGCTGCACAGGCTCCCCGGAAGCGGGTGTGGAGAGTGACCTGTGCTCGCACACAGGCTTCTTGGGGGCGGCAGCAGCAGCCCTAGCGTCTCCTGCCCGTCTCTGGGGTCTGCACTGTTAGCCGCGGCTCGCGCCCGTTTCTGGAGCTCCTTTAAGCAGCGCTCTGAATCCCCTCTCCTCGTGCACCAGGAAACAAAGAGGGAAGAAAGAGTCTCTTGCCTCTTCGGCAGGTCCAGACTTTTCCCCGGACTCCCTCGCGGCTAGCCATAGTGCACTAACCCCCTGCAGGCTGTGTTCACACCGCCAACCCCAGCCCTCTCCCTGCATCCGACTGAAGCCCGAGCCTCAGCTCCCAGCCCCGCCTGCCCCGGCGGATGAGCAGACAAGCCTCTGGGGCTGGTGAGTGCCGGTCGGCACCGATCCTCTGTGCGGGAATCTCTCCGCTTTGCTGTTTGCACCCCTGTGGCCGCGCTCTCGTTCGTGGCCCCGAAGCTTCCCCCTCCGCCACCCACAGTCTCTGCCCGCGAAGGGGCTTCCTACTGTGTGGAAACCTTTCCTCCTTCACAGCTCCCTCCCACTGGTGCACGTCCCGTCCCTATCCTTTTGTCTCTGTTTATTCTTTGTTTTTTTGCCCTACCCAGGTATGTGGGGAGTTTCTTGCCTTTTGGGAGGTCTGAGGTCTTCTGCCAGCGTTCAGTAGGTGTTCTGTAGGAGTTGTTCCACGTGTAGATGTATTTCTGGTGTATTTGTGGGGAGGAAGGTGATCTCCGCGTCTTACTCTTCCGCCATCTTGAAGCTCCTCCATCGCACCATGGATTTCTCATCTAGTAGCGGCAGGATATTTTTTAAATGTCAAAAGAAAAGAACCATTAGCCCGGAATTATATATCCATTGAAAATATCCTTCAGAAATGAAGGTAAATGAAGATATTCTCAAATGCAGGAAACCTAAAAAAGCTTCTTATCAAGAGACCTGCTCTGAAAGAATTGCTAAAGGATTTCTTTTTTAACAGAAAGGCAGTGATACCAGATGGAAACTTGGGATATGAAATAGGAAGAGTAACAGAAATGGTAAATATTTGCCTAAATATAATATTAATAGATAGTCTGACATTTGGGGAAAAAAGTAATCTGATCTGATTCAGCGTATGTAGATCTGATTCATCACCTGTAGATGTGATTCAGCGCGTGTAGATCTGATTCGGCATATGTAACATAACTGCAATATAAAGACGGGGAGGGTAAAGGGAATTATTAGGAGTAAAGTTTCCACATTCCACTTGAAATGGCAAAATATTCTAAGTAGGCCCTGAAAAGATGTTTTTCTATTATAATCCTTAATTACTAAAAACTATGCAAAGAAATATAGTAAATAAAAACACAGTAGATATTTATCTTTTTAATTGAGGTATAGTTGATTTACAATGTTGTGTTAATTACTGCTGTACAGCAAAATGACTCATTTATACATATATATATTCATTCCTTTTTTTAATATTCTTTTCCATTATGGTGTATCATAGGATATTGTATATAGGTGCCTGTGCTACACAGTAGGACCTTGTTGTTTATCCATCATATATATAAAAGCTTACTTCTGCCAACTCCAACCATCTCTCCCCCAACACCTTCCCCCTTGGCAACCACCACTCTGTTCTCTGTGTCTAGGAGTTTGTTTCTGTTTCGTAGATGGGTTCATTTGTGTCATATTTTAGATTTCCCATATAAGTGGTATCATATGGTATTTGTCTTTGTCTGACTTACTTCACTTAATATGATAATCTCTAATTGTATCCGTGTTGCTGCAAATGGCATTATTTCATTCTTTTTTATGGCTGAGTAGTATTCCATTGTGTATATGTACCACATCTTTAACCATTCACCTGTCAGTGGACATTTAGGTTGTTGCCATGTCTTGGCTATTGTGAATAGTGCTGCTATGAACATAGGGGTGCATGTATCATTTTGAATTATAGTTTTGTCTGGATATATGCCCACAAGTGGGATTGCTGGATCATATGGTAATTCTATTTTTAGTTTTCTGAGGAACCCCCATATTGTTTTCCACAGTGGCTGCACCAACTTATATTCCCACCAACAGTGTAGGAGGGTTCCCTTTACTCCACACCTTCTCCAGTATTTGTTATTTGTAGGCTTTTTGATGATGGCCATTCTGACTGGTATGAGGTGGTCCCTTGTAGCTTTGATTTGCATTTCTCTAATAATTAGTGATGTTGAGCATCTTTTCACGTGCCTATTGGCCACCTGTATTTCTTCTTTGGAGAAATGTCTATTTAGGTCTTCTGCCTATTTTTTGATTGGGTTGTTTCTTTTTGTTGTTGTTGAGTTGTATGAGCTGTTTGTATATTTTGGAAATTAAGCCCTTGTCAGTTGCATCATTTGCAAATATTTTCTCCCATTCTGTAGGTTGTCTTTGCATCTTCTTTATGGTTTCCTTTGCTGTGCAAAAACTTGTAAGTTTGATTAGGTTCCATTTGTTTTTGCTTTTATTTCTATTGCCTTGGGAGACTGACCTAAGAAAACATTAGCATGATTTATGTCAGAGAATGTTTTGCCTGTGATCTCTTCTAGGAGTTTTATGGTGTCATGGTGTCATGTTTTATGTTTAAGTCATTGGAGTTTATTTTTGTGTATGGTGTGAGGGTTTGTTCTAACTTCATTGATTTACAAGCGGCGGTCCAACTTTCCCAGCACTCCTTGCTGAAGAGAATGTTTTTTCCCTTTGTATATTCTTGCCTCCTTTGTCAAAGATTAATTGACTGTAGCTGCATGGGTTAGATAAATTGAAATGGAATAAACCCAAAAGAAGGCAGGAAAGGAGAAACAGGAACAACAAAAAAACAAATGAACAAACAAAAAGTGAAAAAACAGGAAACAGGTGGTATACCTAAATCCAAACATATAAATAATTACATTAAATGCAATGGCCTAAACATGCCAACTAAAAGACAGATCTTCAGAATGGATTTTTTAAAATGACATGACATTCACTTTATATATGATGATATAGATAGGTTAAAAGTCAAACTATGGAAAATGATATACCACATAAATTAATTAAAAGAAAGCCAGAGTGGCTATAAAATACTATAAAATAAAGTGTACTTCATAGCAAAGAAGATTACCAGGAATAAAGAGTGATATTACACAATGATAAAGAGTCAGTATACTAAGAACACATAACAATTCTATATGTGTATACACCTAACAACAGGGCTTCGAAATACATAAAGCACAACCTAAAGAACTGTGACAAGAATTTAATATGCCTTTCTCAGTAATAGAACTAGTAGATAGAAATTCAGTAAGGATATAGAAGAATTAAAAAATACTATATACCAAAAAGATATGCTTGACATTTGTAGAAAACTCCACCCAACAGTAGCAGAATACACATTATTTTCAAGTACACGTTGAACGTTCAATACGATAAATCAAATCCTTCTTCACAAAACAAATGTAAAAAAGTCTAATGAACTGAAATTAAATTAGAAACAGAAATATAGTGGGGGGGGGAAGATAGCACTTTTTTGACAATACATTTCTAAGTATCCAAGGGTCAAAGAGGAAGTCTCAAGGAATATTAGAAAGTATTTTAAACTGAACAAGAGTAAAATTATAACATAGCAAAATCTGTGGGTTGCCTCTAAAGAAGCGCTTAGAGGGAAAGCTATAGCATTAAATGTTCATAATAGAAAAGAGAAAAGGTCTTAAATCAAGAACTTAAGCTTCCGCTGTAAGAAACTAGAAACGAAAGAGCAGAGTAAGCTCAAAACAAGAAGAAGAATGGAAATTATAGATATAAGAGCAGAAATCAATAAGAGTGAAAACAAAAATAATAGGGAAAAATCAGTGAAACCAAAAGGTGACTTTTAAAAAATCAGTAAAATTGGTAAGCCTATTGCAAGAATGACGAAAAAAGAAGACATAAATTACCAATAGCAAGAATTTTATAGAGGAGATGTCACTGCACCACCCTTCAGACATTAAAAGGACCATAAGGGAATTCTTTGAACAACGGAACCTTTATAAGTTCAACAACTTAGATGGGAGGAACCAATTACTCAAAAACTATAAACTACCAAAACTCATAGAAGAAGAAATAGAAAGCCTAGAATCCTGTAACTAATAAGGAAATTGAATTTGTAGTTTAAAATCTTGTGAAAAAGAAATCTCCATACCCACATGGTTCCACTGATGAATTCTGTCAATCATTAAAAGAAGAATTATCACCAGTTTTACACAGTCTCCTCCAGGGGAGGAAATACTTCCCAACTTATTTTGTGAGATCAGCATTACCCAGAAAAAGACAGTACAAGAAAAGAAAACTATGGACCAATATTCTTCATGAACATAGATGCAGAAATCCTCAACCAAGCATTAGCAAATCATGTCCATCTGTCTATCTATATCTGTCTATCTGCCTATCAAATACATCATGACCAAGCAGAGTTTTATCCAGGGAAAATAAGGCTATACAATATTTGAAAACCAATCAGTGTATCAGTGTAACCCACCAAGTTTGAAAGCTATGGAAGAAAAACCAAACCACGATTATATTAATTGATGCAGAAAAGGAATTTGACAAAATTCAACTTCTATTCATGATATAAACTCTCAGCAAACCAGGAGTAGGAGGGAATTTCCTCCTATTTATGCATTTACATAAAAGGCATAAGGGCATTTACATAAAACCTATGGCTAATATACTTAATGGCAAAAGACTGAATGTTTTCCCCCTAAAATGGTAAACAGGGTGAAATTATCTGCTCTCAGGACTTTTATTCAATATCACGCTGCTAGTTCTAACCAGAGTAATGAGACAGTAAAAGAAATCAAAGGCATATTGACTGGAAAGAGAAGAAACAACACATTCCTTATTCACAGACGACATAATTGTGTATATAGAACATCCGGAGAGACTTACCAAAAAAAAAAAGCTCCTATAACTAATAAGTGAATTTAGCAAGGTCACAGAATACAAAGTTAAAACACACAAATCAATCATCTTTCTATAGGTTAGCTATGAAAACTATTAGAAACTGATATTAAAAACATAATTTATAATCAATCGCCAAAAATGAAATACTTAGGTATAAATCTAATAAAACGTGTGAAATATGTATGTAAAAACTGCAAAATGCTCATAACAGAAATCAATGAAGACCTCAGTAAATGGAAAGACAATGTATTTATGCATTGGAAGACTCAACAGAGTAAAGATAGCAGTTTTCCCCGAATTGGTCCATTGATTTAAAAGAATTCCAATCAAAATCCCAGCAGAACTCTTTGTAGATAAAAACAAGTTCCTTGTAAAATGTAATGGAAAGGCATAGGCACCAGAAAGGTCAAATTCAAGAAGAATGAAATACTGCCATTTGCAGCGACATGGATGGACCTAGAGATGATCATACTAAGTGAAGTAAGTCAGACAGAGGAAGACAATATAATATCAATTATATGTGGAAACTGGGGAAAAATGATACAAATGAACTTATTTACAAAATAGAAACAGACTCACAGACTTAGAAAACAAATTTATGGTCACCAAAGGGGAAAGGTGGAGGGGAGGGATAAATTAGGAGATTGGGATTAACATATACACACTTCTATATATAAAATAGATAATCAACATGGACCTATTATATAGCATAGGGAACCCTACTCATTACTCTGCAATATCCTATATGGGAAAAGAATCTTAAAGAGAATAGATACATGTATGTGTGTAACTGAATCCCTTTGCTGTACACCTGAAACTAACACAACATTGGAAATCAACCATACTCCAATATAAAATAACTTTTTAAATTTAATTTAAAGGTATAAGCACTAGAATGGTCAAAATAATTTTGAAAAAGAATAAAGTTGGAGGAATCACATTATTAATTTTAAGACTTACTATAAAACTACAGTAATTGCACAGTATGGTACTGGTGGAGGGAAAGCTCCACATATCCCTGGAACAAACAGAGAATAGATAATCCAGAAACTGAATCACATAAAGTTGACCAATTGATTTTTTACAAAGGTGCAAAGGTAATTCAGTGTAGAAATGTCATTTCAGAAAAGTGGAGTTGGAACAACTGGACAGCCAGCCATATGCAAACAAACTTTCACCTAAACCTTACATGTTATAAAAATAACTCAAAATGGATCATAAGTCTAAAGGTAAAATGTGTAAAACTCCTAGAAGAAAACACAGGAGAAAATCTTCGTGGCCTGAGGTTAGGCCAAGGGTTCTTAGATCTGACACCAAAGCACAATCCATAAAAAGCAAAAAATGGTTAACTTGGGCTTCATCAAAATTTAAAACTTTTACTCCGTGAAAGACACTTATTAAGAGAATGAAAAGGCAAGCTGGAAAAATATTGACAAATCACATGTCTGACAAACGATTGTATCAGAATATATAACGAACTCTCAAACCTCAACAGTAAGGAAACAAACAGCCCCATTTAAAAATGCCGAAGGGCATGAACGGATGCTTCACCAAAGAGGATATACAGATGGCATAAAAGTACATGAAAAGATGTTCAACATCATTAGCGATTAGAAAAATGCAAATGAAAGCCCAATGAGATAGCACTGCACATCTCTTAGATGAGCTAAAATAAAAAGTACTGACAATACTAACTCCCCTTGAGGATGTGGAACATCTGGATCACTTCTACATCGCTAGCAAGAGAGAAAATGGTACCGCCACCCTGGAAAACAGTCTGGCGGTTTCTTAGAAAGTTAAACATACACTTTCCACGTGATCCAGCCATCCTACTCCCAGGTTCCTTCAGAGAACTGACCACTTATGTTCACACAAAAACCCGTACACAAATGTTTACAGCATCTCTACTTATGAATGAAAATGGGAAACAACCCAGATCTCCTTCAGCAGGTGAATGGATAAGCCAGCTGTGTTACATCCATGCAGTAGAAAACTACTCAGCCATGAGAAGGGGAAGGTGTTGGTAGGTGCAGCAACTTGGACGAACCTCAAAGGCATTGTGCTGGGTAGAAGCCAGCTCATAAGTTTACATGCTGTCTGATTCTGTTTATGTGACATTCTCAAGAAGAGAACACAATGATGGAGAACAGAACCGGGGCTTCCAGGGGTTACAGATGTGGAGAGAATGAGGGAGTTGTAGAGGGAGTTGTAGAGGAGGTGGGAGAGTGCAGTGCTTCATAGCATGGGCACCTGAGTTGGCCTTCTCCACCACTTCCTAGTCCTGTGACATCAGGAGTGCCTCAGCTTCACCTGTGAAATGGGAATGATAACAGTACCTACCTGCAAGGGTCATTGTGAGGATTAAAAGAATGAATACATGTAGGGCAGTTAAAATAGTGCTATTACATAGTTAAGTGCCCAGCAAGTGTTACCTGTTGCACCAGTGTCCCGTGGGAGACATCAGAAAAGATAACCTGGAGCTCTTTGAGCCCTGTATTCAAAGTCAAAGGCTGAGGCTTATATCAATGTATGCTTAAAACACACACACACACCTTCCCTTCCTCCTGGACCTCCTCTCTTTTTTGCTCTCTCTTAAACTCAATAAAAAGAAGACAAACAACCCAATTGAAAAATGGGCAGAAGATTTGAACAGACACTTCCCAAAAGAAGATATACAAAAGAGGGTTAAGCATGTGAAAAGATGCTGACATCACTCATCATGAGAAAAATGCCAATTAAAACCACAATGAGATAACGCTACAGGGGCTAAAGTGAAGAAAGACTGACAATGCCAAGTGTTTGCAAGGATGTGGAGCAACAGGAACTCTCATACGTTGCAGGTGGAAAAGCAGAAACAGGACAGCCATTTTGTATAACTGTACGGTCCTATGCTACAATGTTAAACATACTCTTATGATATGACCCAGCAGTTTCATACCTTTGTACTTACCCCTGTGTCTACACAAAGACAAGGAAATGAATACTCAGAGCAGTGTTATTATTTTTTTTAATTTTTATACAAATTTTAAAGGTTACTTTCCATTTACAATTATTCCACAACATTGGCTTTATTCCCCGTGTTGTATAATAAGAGCAGCATTATTCTTAATACCCCCGAAGTAGAAACAGCCCAATTGAATACTAGTCAGCAGTCAAAAGGAATGAAGTATTAATATATGCAGCAGCATGGATGAATCGCCGAAACGTTATGCTAAATAAAAGTCAAAGATTCTGTGCTGGGCTTCCCTGGTGGCGCAGTGGTTGGGGGGTCCGCCTGCCGATGCGGGAGACACGGGTTCGTGCCCCGGTCCGGGAAGATCCCACATGCCATGGAGCGGCTGGGCCCGTGAGCCGTGGCCGCTGAGCCTGCGCGTCCGGAGCCTGTGCTCCGCAATGGGAGAGACCACAACAGTGAGAGGCCCACGTACCGCAAAAAAAAAAAAAAAAAGATTCTGTGTTGTCTGATTCCATTTATATGAAATCCTCGAAAAGACAAAACTACAGTGACAGCAGACCAGTGGTTTCCCGGGGCTGTGGTCCGGGGGAGATCAACAGCAAAGATGCAGGAGAAAACCTTTTAGGATGGAGGAGCTACTTCACAGCTCAATTTTGGTGGTGGTTCCACAGTTACCAAGATTCATCAAACTGCGCACATAAAACGGATGAGTTTCACTGAACATAAATAATGCCTTAAAGGAAAAAACAAACCCAAAGGCTGATTGTTTAAGTGTCTTTCAACCTGTTTTCCCAGTGCCTTAGGCATGGTGGTCTCGGGGCCTGCCGAGCCAGACCTCCTTATCAGAAATAAGGTCATTTAAGGCTTTTTTTTTTCCTTCTTGGCTCAGAGCTGTGGATTCAGCTGACACTGACCAATTTCCAGTGGGCACCGTCATGTGTCCCGGGCGGAGGCTGACAGAAACAAGCTTGTGTTCCTGTCACTAATGATATGAGCCTTCATCATCGTCTCTGCCAGGCTGTGTTCATTGTCATTATACCCACTGAAGAAGAGAACAGAGTCATAATGAGCTGGGTGTTATCTGCTCACCAATAATTTATAATGGGCAAACTAGGACAGGAACAGAGCTTTTTTTGACTAAGGAGGTTGCATGTCACTCTTCAAATCTAGGCCAAAAAATTATTTATAATGCATAGACAGTCACTCAGAAAGTTAAAAGGTTCCTTTCTTCTCTCCCATGTGTTTGAACAGTATGCTTTTTACCTTGGACTGGCACAAAGGCACCTTGGCATCTTACTGCTACACCTGCAGTCAGACTGTGGGAGAGATTGGGAGAGAGTGTACTTGAAGATAGTGACTAGCCTAGGAGGGAGGTCTTTGTAGAAATGCCTTGAGGATTTCGGGTCCTCCCGGAAATCCAAGGAGAGAGAGGAAGGAGGGAAAGGTCAGGAAAAGGAAGAGACCCTTAGGTAAGGGTAGCTACCACACGCCTTAGGTGAGCTGTGAAGAATTACCTCAGCTGTTATCAGGAACCCCTCCAAACTGAGACGAAATCAGCAAAAGATGACTTGTATACGGGTGGGTTGAAACCAAGACAGGTCGTGTGCGGTTAGGCAGTGACGAGCGGAATGGTTGCGGCCATCACAGCATCAAGGGAAAGGGTGTTTGGGGGGTGTGCCTCTGTTTCTAAGGGCTGTTTGGGGAAGCTGAATCTATGGTGATACTGACACCTGTGGATATTGGTACCTACCCTAGGGGAGGTGAATCCCTCTGAGGGGAAGCTGCTGAGTTGTCACAAGCCGCCAGCATCCTGTCCTGACCACGCATTGGCCAGTGGCCTCCTGGTGGGTGATTTGCTGCTCCAGGCACCTTGACCCTGGGCCCCAGGGGGCCTGGACCAGCGAGTTCAATGGACCCTGCAGCTGTGGCCCTTGCTCTGTCTCGGTGAGCTGACTTTCTGGAACGAATCCATCTGGGGTGAATTTGGGAGGGGTGGGTCAGCTTTCCCGGCCCTGGATCAGCTTTGAGTAAGCTGGCTGTTGGCCTGTGGTGTGTCTAAGGATCAAGGCCTCTGGGGTGCCACAGATTCTCAGGCTTCTTCAGGCTCTGGGGGGCGGGTTGGTCCCTTGTCTAGTAGAGCAGCCCCTGCAGCCGTGATTTCCTATCCGAGTTCCTGGGATCCTGGGCTGCCTCAGTGCCTCAGTGGCTCAGAGCAGATCCCTTCCCCTCAAACTGAGCAGCTCCACTTTGATCTCTTCTGTAGGCATGCAGTGTAGTGTGTCATTTAAAAAAAAAAAAAAAAAACCTCTATTTTTAGAGCAGTTTTAAGTTCCCAGCAAAATTGAGTGGAAGGTACAGAGATTTTCCATATGCTCTCTGTCGCTATATATGCACAGCCTTCCCGATTACAAACACGCCACCAACATGCCTGGTCCATTTGCTGCAACTTATGAAGCTACATTGACACATCATTGTCCCACAAAGACCGTAGTCTACTTTAGGGTTCACTCTTGGGGTTGTATATTCTCTGGGTTTGGCCAAATATATGACACACATCTGCCATTATAGTATCATGTAGAACAGTTTCACAGCCCTAAAAATCCCCTGTGTCCACCTGTTCATTCCCCCACCACCTCAGGCCCTGGCAGCCGCTGATCTTTTTACTGTCGCCATGGCTTTGTCTTTTCCAGAACATCATAGAGTCGGAGTCCGCGAGTGTGCAGTCGTTGCAGATTAGCTCTTTCACTTAGTAACATGCATTGATGTTTCCACCATGTCATTTTTAAAAGGGTTCAGCAACATTTAGCAGCTTGTCACATGCAGTCCCTGTCGCGTTGCCTCTGAACCATGCGTGGCTTGTAGGTGGTTTTGTGTGGGGTGTGCCTGGACCCGCCAACAGGGTGATGAGCTCTGGGGCAGTGGGCAGGACGTGTGCCCTGGGTGGCACTGGCTCTCTACTGGACACTCAGGATGCCTGATTATCCCTCGTGACTTGGCATCAGGGGCTAGGCGCTCTGGGTTGGAGGGGACCTGGTTTGGGCCTGAGGACAGACTGTCAGAGCAAGCCCCTCGGGGCTGTTTATCTTGATAATCAGCATGTCATTTGTTCTCTGGAGTCAGAGCATCTGGCCACAGAGCCGATCTGTAAGATTTTGCATCTGAGTCGTGACTCACTGATCCTGTCTCTCTCTGTGGCCAGGAGCCTAGCGTAACATTTTTTCTGTCCCTGTTACTCAGCTTGGAAATATGGTGCACGTTTCTTTCCTTGAAAAGTTTTGATTCGATGATCTCAGCGGAACACACTCTGACCGAAAGTGCCTCCGTCCCGTAAGGAAGGCTTCCAGAAGTGGAATGTTCCAGTAACCTGTGTATTTTGCGTTGACAGAGCTTCTCGAAACAAGTCTGAGAAGAAGCGTCGGGACCAGTTCAATGTTCTCATCAAAGAGCTCAGCTCCATGCTGCCTGGCAACACGCGGAAGATGGACAAGACCACCGTGCTGGAGAAGGTCATCGGATTCCTGCAGAAACACAACGGTAATGGTTACGCTTCTCTCCGTTTTTACTCTGTTCCTGCCATTTCCATTTGGCGATGACTCCATCAAGTTGGTCTTCCTGCTTGGTTCTCTCTCCCCAGCAAACCCGATCTCCTCCGTCATAGGTTTCCTCTTTCCAAGGCACTCCACCCTCTAGAAAAACCCTGTCTCCAGCAGGTTTGGGACAGGACACTCACCTCCCAAATTGCTTTCTCAGCCAGAGGAGGGAATCCAGAGCAGACTCGCAGGTCGCACCCAACCCAAGCAGGGCGGCACTAACAATGGAAGCATCTTGATTAAAAATGTCTGGAGCAAGCCTTTTCGTACAGCCCTGCCATGCCCAGGTATTCATTTTCCAGTGGATCAGACGGCACTGGTGTCTCCATCCATTGCCGCCACCGCCCCTAAACTCTTTGGCCTTCTACCAAAGAGTTTAGGTAGAAGGAAAAAATTAATACCATGGAAAAAAGTAATCAAAAGTAATTAATGGACTTAATATCAAATCCATTTTTTAATTGAGATGTAACTCACATAGCATGAAATTCACTACTTTAAAATTTATAGTTCTCTGGCTTTTAGTATACTCACAGGTTGTGCAACCATAGACACTATCTAATTTTATCATCCCCCAAAGAAACCCTGTACCCCACTAGCAGTCACTTCCTATTTCCACCCTCCCTCCAAGTCTTGGCAACCACTGATCTATTGAATACTTTCTGTCTCTATAGATTTGCCTGTTCTGGGCATCGCATACAAATGGAATCATACAATACGTGGTCTTTCGTTTCTGGCTTCTTTCACTTAGCATCCTTATTTTAGCGAGTATCTGTGTTTCATCTCTTTTTATGGCCAAATAATATTCTGTTGTGAGGATATACCACTTCACTTACCTGTTTACCAGTTGACAGGTATTTGGGCTATTTTCACTTTTTTGGCTGTTAAATGATGCTGCTGTGAACATTCCTATACAAGTTTTTGAGTGGATATATATTTTCAGTTCTCTTGGGTGTACCTAGGAGTGGAATTGCTTGGTCGAATGGTAACTTGGTGTTTAAATTTTTGAGAAACTGCCAGGCTGTCTGCCATAGCAGTGGTACCATTTTTACATTTCCAGCAGCAATGGATGAAGATTCCAGTTTCTCCACATCCTCACCAACACTTGTTATTGTCTGATTGTGTGTGTGTGTGTTTATTATAGCCTTCCTGGTTGATAAGAAGTGATATTTCATTGTGGTTTTGATTTCCATTTCCCTAATATCTAATGATGTTGAGCTTTTCATGGGCTTACTGGCACATGGCAAATTTGTATGTCTTCTTTAGAGACTGTCTATTCAAATCCTTTGCCCATTTTTAATTGGATTATTTATGTTTTTGCTGTTGAGTTGTAAGATTTCTGGATACTAGACCCTTATCAGATATATAATTTGCAAATACATTCCTCATTCTGGGGGTTGTCTTTTCACTTTCTTAATGATGTCCTTTGACATGGGAAAGTTTTAAGTTTGATGATATCCAATTTATCTTCTTGGTGGTGGTGGTGGTTTCTTGTGCTTTAGGTATCATATCTAAGAAACTATTGTCGATGAAGGTCGTGAAGGTTTAAATCTATATTTTCCTGTAATAGTTTTATAATTTTAAGCTATAATTTAAGCAGTTAGATATAAGCCATAGGTTAAACATTTAGATATTTGATCCACGTTGACTTAATTTTTTGTATATGAAGTAAAGTAGGGAGTCAAAATTCATCCTTTTACATGTGACTATCTAGTTATTCCAGCACTCCACTCTTTTTATTTAACTTTTCAATACTTTATAAAGGTATAACACTCATACAGAAAATACAGATCATAACTGTACAGTTGAATTAGTTATGACAGAGTGAATACAGCCAGGAAGCCAACACCCAGGTCAAGAAATAGAAGCTTCCCCAGTAGTTGCCCCTTCCTATTTACCTCTGCTTTCCCCAAAGGTATTCTCTGGCTGACTTCTAATACCAGAGATTGGTTTCGTCTGTTGGGCCCTTACTCAGATGAAATCATACATTATGAACGTGATGTTTGTGTGACTAATCTGTGTTCTTCCAGTGCAATGGCTAATTCATTTTCATTGGTACCTAGTATTCCGTTATGTGAACTTATTACTTGAATCCATCCTTGGACTTATGTCTTTCTCAAATCATCCTGTCTCCATTTTACTCTCCTTCCACCCCTTTTACCTCTTAGCACGGCCCACCCTGCACTACTGCTCCCCTGTGGATGGTACAAAAAAACTGAAGAGTGAGGGGAGGGTTCAGGAGCTACTAACAAGCGAGAACAGAATTCTTTTTTTTTTTTCCTTAGCCATGACACCAAACATATTAAAGTCAGAAATGTCACATTACTGAGGAGATAATTGCAGATCTGTGCTTACCGTGATGCTTCTCCTTCACTGAACATTTTCCTAGACAAGATGATTTCATGGAAGAGGGCACAGCTGGGACACTAGAAAGTTTCATTATACTTGTTATTCTTTTATTATTTCTGTAATGATTGTGTATGCCTATTACAAATGTGACAGTAATGATATATCTCCTTTTTTACCCCAAAGCTGCCCAGGGGAGAGTAAAGAATATGTTAATTGCTTTTGTTAAAAGTCGGGGAAGAACAGTCAAGCCGGGAACAAGAATAAAGGATTGCAGCGATAGTTGATTGCCCCCAATAATTTAAGCAGAATGGTTATATTTCCTAAATGATGATTTAGCTAAGTGAAAGGGCAGGTTGGTTTGATTACCAAGATATTGTGTGCAAATTACTCAAACTAGGTCAGTGCCACCGAGAAATAGGATAGCTGAGATCAAGTTCATCAGTGTGGCATTTATGTTGGGCTCTGTCCACTGTGAAATTACAGAATTGTCAAATCTGGGACCTGGAAAGGATCCGTCAGCAGAAATGCAGCCTCCTACCACCAGGAGTGCCTGTGTCCATCTCACCTTTTTCTTAAGACTAAGGCCTACTCCACACAGCCCCCTGAAATGCAACCAGGATCAACCCCAGATCTCCCTCATCCTTATTCCACATTCAAAAGAAAATAGAAAATCCAAGACAGATTTCATTGAGAAACATAATGGTTGGACCAAAATTTAGATTAAAGCAAAAAACAAACAGTAACTTAACTTATAATCCAAATGGACATGAACTCCGCAAGCATCTGCAATGGGGTGGAGGACAGCAAGGTTAGCATTAATTCGGGGCTCACCTCGAGCCAGGCAGGCATTGGTCTAAGGGCTCCATAGAGCGACTCACTGGAGTGCATCTCATCTGAGCCTTACAGTGACCCTTTGGGTTGGTACCTTTTCACAGATGAGGCAGCCAAGGCACAGAGATGTTCAGCCACTATTATCAGACAGCCAGGAAGGTACAGAATCTAAACCAGGCATTCTGTCTCCAGAGCCCAAGTTTTTAACATTACACCGTACTGCTTCTCCACAAGACGTGATTTATGGGACTCTTATAGATAGAGACATCATAGCTACACTATAGCTGTTTATTAGTGTGGCCGTTTAGACTACTGGCTCTCACTCTTGGTGGTCCCTTAGAATCACCTGAGGAGCTTTTAAAAATACATGTAACTGGGTCACACCTCACAGGCCAACACCTCAGAATTTCTAGGGGTGGAACCCAGGTTGTGAGCTGGAGCCGGCTCAAACCAGCTTGCAAAAGGTGATTGTTAAATTTTCAAGAGTTTTCCAAGCCAGTTGACATCAAGTTGGCAGCTAGAAATCAGCCAGGGTCTGAGAATTTACACCATAAAAACAGGCAAACACTACTCTTGTGGGTGTGGAGATCCTTTTACCAGCTCACCCCTGGGTCAGGCCTAAGCATCAGTATTTTTAAAGCTGCCCAGGTGGTTCCAGCATGCAGCCAGGGTTAAGAACTGTGGATTTAGATGTACTTTCTGCCTTCATGCTGAAGGTGGACCACGTGATACGTCAGGCATGATGATGAGGTGCAGGTAGTCGTTATAATGATTTAGCTCTTTCCTCAATAATCTGGCAAGCATCCCTGTTTTCTCAGCCTGGGAGATACACCTTGATCCTGGAGTGCATACGTTTTCTCTTTGGAGTAATCCAACTCAAAATGAGAATCTGACCGTGTTTCTCTGTAGGGAACTGTTGTGTCATCAGGATCTGTTACAGGAGAGAAACCCCTAAACTGTGTAGATAACAAGGCGTATTGGGCAGCCTTATCCACACCCGTGGAAACGTTACTTCTACGAGACCAGGCTGACCTGTGCGCTTTCCTCTGCCTGTGCGAGTCTCAGCTGATTCGGTGTCACTTTCTCCCAACATCAAATTCTAGTCTTCATCCTTGCCCCTTCCGTACGTCTGCCTTAGTGAGCGGGGGTGGGGTGGAGATGGCGGCAGAACAAGGAGAAATGTCCCTGTTGGACAGGGTGACAGTTATCCCATCCAGCCTATTTTCTGCCCCATTTTCCAGACCCCTCCTTGACCGTATATAACCTAAAGTCGTACCTGCTTGTTCATGCGTAGCATGAGCTGTTGGGAGGTGAACGTTCTAGGGCACAAGTACAACTTAAACTCTGGTAGACTTTGGGGGTTCAGCTTCTGATTGCAATGTTCCCCTGCAAAATTGCTCCCCGATGGTTGTGCTTCCCTTGCTGTTTAGAAACCACTCTGACGATATCGCTTTGCTAATCCTGCCCTGTCACCTATAGCTTGTAATATTGTTCCCGTAAAATGCCAGTAGAGATGTGATTATAACACTGAATTCGATTTCCCAGTTTAACTTGCTCGGAGACATTTTATCTGTATATTTTTTAACGTGCTGTGGATGGAGCCTTAACTTGCAAGGGCTGTAATCAGATTATTGAAAATCAAAGTGAATGAAATGGCAGCTTTCAGGATTATGCTGTTGCTATGGAAAGTATCTAGTCGTACTGAATGATCTAAAAGAAACGTAAGTTGGATGGTCCTTGTCTATATCAGATTTGGGCTGCCAGAAAGACTGTTCTCCTAGACAAACGATTAACCTACAGTTTCATCCTGATGGTCAGAGGAATTTTATAGAAGAGCGTATGTGTTGGGAAAAGGGGGAGGGTATTTATGGGTTCGTTGATAAGCATAGCCGCAAGTCCATCTCTTTTCTAAGTGGTAAAAGGGTCGCAGTCATTGATCTGAGGAACTGGGAGTTTCACCCTCTCCTCTTTGGCTCAGCTGGGACCCCAGAACGATAACTGGCCCAGATGTGTGTGTAGCGCCTGGCCTCTGCTTCCCAGGATGCCTTTCGCTGGGCACAGCCTGTGGCCACAGTGGCATCAGCTGAGAGGGGTCCCCACACTGGTCCCCGCTGGTGGCCCTTCAGTGCTGTTGGCTGACGACCTGTCCACCACGGTTGCCTTTCCTGGGTTTCTTCCTGTGTCCAGTGACCAATGGCTGTTAGTGGCTCTTTTGTGCTCCTTTCAAATCATGAAAGACAAAACTTCAGTTGTATGCAAGAGCAGCAAATATTCTTTCAGAAATCAAGAAGGGAGATCTCCTCCCCGCAGGGAATGCGGGGTGACTGAGCCCGGGGAGGTTTACAGAGTCACACGTGTAACTCACCCTTCACAGCGTCTTCTTTCAGCAGTGACCACTTTCATTCACTCACATCCATTCACTCAGATGTCAGGATGAACTCACCAAACTCCCTGCGGAGAAACTACCAACAACACAGCGTCAAAGGAGAAGGCCTTTCAATGTCCCTCCTCGTTTAAGTTTATAGATTATCTGCCTGGACAATTTGCATTTTCTAGGAGGTTGTTGAACAGAATATGATTCTCTCCGAGGTAAAGAGATAAATCATAGCTACGTGGGTTTTTCTCAGCACCAAGAAAATAACCCCTAAAGAAACCTCTTACTGCATGAAGTGGAGCAAAACATTGGTTAAAGATGGAGGATAAACTGAAGGAAAAACAAACATATTCAGTATAGCATTTGAGCTCCCTGTAATAATCTTATAAGAGATATTTTATTAATAAAGCACCCTCTTTCAGAAAGGCAGAAGCCAGACATGGAAACAACCTAAGTGTTCAACGACACTTGAATGGGTAAAGAAGATATGGTACATATATACAGTGGAATATTACTCAGCCATAAAAAAGAGCGAAATAATGTCATTTGCAGCAACATGGATGGACTTGGAGGGCATTATGCTAAGCGAAATAAGTCAGACAGAGAAAGATAAATACTGTGTGCTATCACTTATATGTAGAATCTAAAAAATACAACAAACTAGCGAATGTAACAAAAAAGAAGCAGATTCACAGCTATAGAGAACAAACTAGTGGTTACCAGTGGCGGTGGGAGGGGGTAGACAATACAGGGCTGGGGGATTGAGAGGCACAAACTATTGGGTGTGAGATAGGCTCCAGGACGTATTGTACAACACAGGGCATAGAGCCAATATTTTATAATAACTGTAAATGGAAAGTAACCTTTAAAAATTATATAAAAATTAAAAAACAAAAAAGAGGTTTGAAGATTAGTCAGTAAACCAAAAAAAAGTGAAATGCCCTGAAATCTTACAGTTTTTATAGGAAAGAAACTTGATTGGTGTTTTCCCGAACTTGACAAAAATCCTAAGAATTTACATGAAGTTACCGAGTTGTGAAGCAGAAGGAAATTATTCTAAGTCATGAATAGTAAAAACCAATTTCCATCAACTATGATAAAGAAAAGACAAAAGGGCAGGAGAGCTAGAGTGTTTAAGGAGTCCTGTGTAGACCAATGACTATTAAATTCACAAATATGAAAAACGTCTTCCAAACAACGTAGTTACTTGAAACGGGCAAAGTACAGATTAACCCAAAAAAGTTTTGGGAAGAGTAAATTCTGGCCTTAAAAGCAACTAAGTAACATGTTTTCGTATAGCACATTATACTTCAGGAACTGGAAATGCTGAAAAATACATTACAATCTGTACAGACACAGTAGGTTAGATGCTACGCACCTAAGATGTTTCTGGAATTTTGAAAATACCAGCTCACTAAAGCGTTTTGTTTCACCTTGACCATGAAGAAGCAGCTTAAGGATGTGACCCTCCATCCCTGTCCTCGTTCCTGTTGCCTTGAGAGGTGGCAACCACATAACTCCAACTGCTGATGGGCTTTGTCATGTAGAAATTCAAGGGCATGGTACCACCTGCTAATTGTAGGCACTACACCCAGTGCAGAGGGTGGGGTTCTCTCCTCACAGAAGCCTCATTAAAGGGGTGTGAAAACGTCAAGAGGTGTTTTTAAGCCCATTGTATCCAAAGCACCCAGTCCTCAGAAATCAGAGTAACCTATGTCCTTATATCAGCTTCTTTCATTAAACTACACATTTACACAAAATCACATAGAAATAATGTGTGCTTCATCTGTTAATTCCAATTTCTAGGTGCCTTCCCATCTAAAAGCTTGTTTATGCTTTTTTTTTTTTTTTTTAGAAGTCTCAGCGCAAACGGAAATCTGTGACATTCAGCAGGACTGGAAGCCTTCATTCCTCAGTAATGAAGAATTCACCCAGCTGATGTTGGAGGTGAAATGCACTTTCCAATTAGCTTAACGGGTTGCAAATTAAAATGTAGCTGCTTGCTCCAGATAAGACCCTGTGCCCAAAGTAAACAACCGTTCTTGACCCTGCAAAGAGGGCTGGGAACAGATAGACTCTTGAAAAATCTGCCTGCCCTCGCTTATGTTTTGGCTACCGAGTTGGGCAGTAGAAGCGAGAATCCCCAAACTCAATGCAAGTGTGTACCGTTGCCATGGTGACTGCCAGCCCACTCACATCTCCCAACCAGAGGATACCTAGTTGGGGAGCCAGGCAGGAACAGAGTTGGAGGTAGGGAGAGTGAGGGGATCACGTCTCTGCCCTGTGTTTATGTAGAATATAATGCAGCAATTATATATTTTTCCCTTAGTAGGACACATTTTGAAAGCCAAAGTCTTCTTTTAAAATAATGCTTTTAACTTGATCTCCCATTCCATCAACGTGACGGGTGGATATCAGCCATACGTGACTATGTCTCCCCACCCAGCACGTGGTCTCTCTGTGCCAAGAAGGATGCTCACATTTCTTCCTCCGGACAGTTAAGGGCCCACGCCCATCTGCTGGGCTGGATTTGAGGGAATCTGACCGATCTGAGTGCCTGGCCTTCTTCAACATCGTGTTTCTCTATGGGTGAAACTTCTCAGTACAGATGAGGATAAGTCACTGCAAAAACATCTAGATGGTGCTGACTTCTGAACTGGGGATGAGACTGGGAGTGTTCGGATACAACGGTGGACGGAGAGAAAGCCCCAGACATGGCATGTCTGGGCCCTTGAATTAGAAGAAGAAACCTGGGATGGATGGGTTCAGCCAGAGGAAGTTAGACACTGGCTGTGTCTGTGGTTCCTGGCAGGGTTTTAGAGAATGGCTCTTTGGGAATCTGTCTGTCTAGATCTCATCTTATGTGCCTATATAAGACTGATGTAAACGTTAATTTACATAGATTAACTGTGCAGAAAACAGAAAGTTACTGGAGTAAGAAAATGCCAGAATGAAGATGTCCAAATATTATGAAATATAAAAGCATTAATGTACATTTGCATGAAATGAAAGATACTTAAATCTGCGTGTGAACTATATTTAAAGAAAATACAGAACTTTCTCCAGAAGCAAATGCATTTTAAGTACGTTAAATTTAGAGGAGCTTGTGAAATACCATGTTGAATTAATGCATCATTATGCTACTTCACAGAAATCATTTTATCGTTTAATTCTTAGGGGAAAGTAATTAAGACACATAACCCTCTAGCATATAACCCTCTTAAAAAGTCTGTAGCACAACTTTCCCCCCGCCGCGAGGAGTTTCAGGGTATCAAAAGTACTTGAGGGAACAGGACTTTTATAAGGTTAACAGTGTATAATAGTTGCTTGCAGTAGTCTCTTATGGTCATTTGTATTTCTGTAGTGTTGGTTGTAACTTCTCCTTTTTCATTTCTAATTTTACTGATTTGGGCCCTCTCCCTTTTTTACTTGCTGAGTCTGGCTAAAGGCTTATCAATTTGGTTTATCTTTTCAAAATACCAGCTTTTAGTTTTCACTTATCTTTTCTATTGTTTTCTTAGTCTCTATTTCATTTATTTCTGCTCTCATCTTTATGATTTCTTTCCTTCCGCTAACTTTGGGTCATGTTTGTTCTTTCTCTAGTTGCTTTAGGTGTAAGGTTAGGTTGTTTATTTGAGATTTTTCTTGTTTCCTGAGGTAAGCTTGCATCGCCATAAACTTCCCTCTTAGAACTGCTTTTGCCGCATCCCGTAGGTTTTAGGTCATCGTGTTTTCATTTGTCTTTAGGTATTTTTTGATTTCCCCTTTGATTTTTTCAGTGATCCATTGGTTGTTTAGTAGCATATTGTTTAGCCTCCAAAACACGTGTTTGTGTTTTTTGCAGTTTTTTTTTTTTCCTTGTAGCTGATTTCTAATCTCATAACGTTATGGTCAGAAACGATGCTTGATAGGATTTCAGTTTCCTTGAATTTACCGAGGCTTGCTCTGTGGCCCAGCATGTGATCTGACCTGGAGAATGTTCCATGTGCACTTGAAAAGAATGTGTATTCTCTGCTTTCAGATGGAATACTCTATAAATATCAATTAGGTCCATCTGGTCTAATATGCCATTTAAGGCCTGTGTTTCCTTATTGATTTTCTGTATGGCTGATCCGTTGATGTAAGTGAGGTGTTAAAGTCCCCCGCTATTACTGTGTTACTGTCAATTTCTCCTTTTCTGTCTGTCAACATTTGCCTTATGTATTGAGGTGCTCCTATGTTGGGTGCATATATGTTTACAATCTTTGTATCTTCTTGGATTGATTCCTTGATCATTATGTAGTGTCCTTCTTTGCCTCTCATGACAGACTTTATTTTAAAGACAAAAATTGGGGCTGAACTGAGACTTAGGAGACGGAAATTTCTAGAAAAAGAAGATTTTAGATTTGTATGGGTATGCTCTATGCACTTTCTTCTGCTCCCAGTGTAGACTCCCTAAAGCCAGTCTAAAGGAAATCATGCTAGATGAGTGAATTGGACCCCAAAATTAAGCCTATACAGCAAGTGGACCTTCTGGGTGAATTGCATCTTTGAGGCATATGGGAAACCCACCGACTAGAACTTTTGACTTATCTCTGACTGTTGCGGCTCCTCTTCTACCCTCTTGCCCCTCAGTAGACACAGGCCGGGTGATGGGTGACGGGGGCCTCCTGTACCTTCCCCATGATGGTTCCCACAGGACGATGCTCTCATTTTCCAAGATGCAACTTCTCCATAGTGTGGGTCCCATTCCAGCTGCATATCCCCCTCCTTTGTTCAGAGCCATTTCAGGGAGCATGAGGATCAGATGCCATGTCTTCATAACCAGGAGGTTCCTTTCTAAATGAAGATGAAACCCAGGACAGAACCCATCAGGCCCCAGGGAACTGCACTGCGGGTGCCGTCTGGATGTGAATCCCTCCTTCTTCCCTCTTCTCCCAGAAGAGCCCCAAACCAGACTCCATGAGAACTCATACAGTTATGGAATTTGAAAGAACAAAATGACTTGGTCGCAGACCAGCCAAGCTGGTTGAGTGTAAACTGGCCAAGATGGTGGCTATAAGCGTTGGAACAAGTAAACTCAAAAAAGGGAAAGCTCTTACTGACTGGCAACTAGGGAGTGTGTGGAATTTCTGAATTTTGTTCAGAAAAGCTACAGCCATCTCTTAGCCCAGATGTTGTCCCAGAGAAGACAAAAAACATTCTGTCAGAGCCAGGAATGGGCAGAAAGGGGTGGTTTCATTTCCTTCTGGTGTGCGGCAGGTATGAAACTCGGGCCGTTACGGTATCTCTGGCGTCCCTGAAGCTCCTGCCAAAGTTCCCATTGCAATAAGAGGGGCACATCGCTCTTCAGTCACGTTCTATTGAGTCCCTCTCAAACGCTGCGGGTGGGACTTCCACAACCATCGCGAGCATTCTCAAAGCAGTGACTCGGTGTAATTCTTGTGCATTTGACGGAAAACGCCGACGGGCGTTATCTTCCATCTATAAATATCTTCAGCTCTTTAACACCCACTCGCTTTACAACTTCAAGAGGGCATGGGCTCCCTGTGCAAGAAGAGAATTTATGTTGTTGCTGCTTTTCCCGATATTCTAATCTACTTTTTCTAAAATGGTCCAGCTGACGTCATCAACGGTGCCTCCACCTGTTCAAAAAAATTCACTTCCAGGAGCACTGCTACTATGATTTTTTTTTTTTAATTTAGAAAAATACTTAAGGGAAAAAGAAAGTTCAGTAGGATGTACCTCTGTGTTCACCATGAGCCATAAATCTGATCCAGGATCTCTCCAGCTCAGCGCTCTCGGCATTTCGGACCTGATAATTCTTTGTTGTAGGGACATCCTGTGTGTTGTAGATGGGAGGTTTCAAAGCATCCTTGGCCTCTACCCGCTAGCTGCCAGGAGCACCCACCCCAGAATTGGCAAGCAAAAATGTCTCCAGACATTGCCAGATATCCCCAGGGGGGCAAAGTTGCTCCCAGTTGAAAACCACAGATAAATTCCAAGAGGATGAGGTCCACTTAAGAAACGTGCTTCAATATATTTTTCAGTCTTAAATCCTGCAGTACGTAAGTGTTAAACGGTAAATGGCCCACATGTTAATCTTCCTGGTGAAAAGAACTCTTTCCCACTTTGGTGCGTGGTGATGGTGGGTGCCCTTCTCTGCGCACTTACTGGACTATTTCCGCTTACTGCTGCCGTGCACTTGGCCACACCCTCCTACCCTGAAGGAATCCGTGCCCTTTGGCTGTGCAGATCTCAGTAACACCCTAGGAGGATATAGCCGAGTGCATACAGAATGTTTCCAGAACTTTCTAAGCACATATTTCAGTTTGGGTTTTTTTCCCCCAAAGCGGAAAAATTCCCGTATTTGCAGATGCTATTTTTTTTTTTTTTTTTTTTTTTTTTTATGCGTTACGCGGGCCTCTCACTGTTGTGGCCTCTCCCGTTGCGGAGGACAGGCTCCGGACGCGCAGGCTCAGCGGCCATGGCTCACGGGCCCAGCCGCTCCGCGGCACATGGGATCTTCCCAGACCGGGGCACGAACCCGCGTCCCCTGCATCGGCAGGCGGACTCTCAACCACTGCGCCACCAGGGAAGCCCCTGCAGATGCTATTTTAACAATACAGTCAGTGAGGCAACAGTGATAGTTTACAGGGATGGTCTGCGTGAGCGTATTGCGTCCTCAAACATTTGTTTCTGGGGAGGTGGACTTTGTTTTTAATCTCCTCCATCTCATCACTGTGCCCATAGAGCCAGTTGCCAGGATGACCCCATTCTCTGCTGAATAGAGTCTGAATTTTAGAAATCACCTTTCTCGTGTGTCTTATGAGAGCACCTGATAAGGAATCTGAAAACAAAACAGTGAGTCTGTGAGATAACACGGACGGCCTGTATCTCTTCTCTCATGGGCACCCAGAGCAGTGCATCTAGCATGGAGCAGGCACTCAGTAAAAACTTCTAAACAGATGAATTTTCCGGTTATTTTGAAATACAGTTGACCCTCCGTGTCTGTGGGTTCCGCATCCGAGGTTGGTTGAATCTGAGAATGTAGAGCCCAAGGATACGGGGGCAACTCTCAGGGACTTAAGCATTCGTGGATTTTGGTGTCTGCGGGGGTCCTGGGACCAATCCCCCACGGATACCGAGGGACAGCTGTTCTCATGGATCTGGTTGAGTTACACAGCACTTCCCCATCGGTCCTTACTTTTCACTTTGGTGGATTCACGTGAATGTTCTTTACGAACACTTCCTTCAGGAGGTCTTTATATGGCAATGGATGTAAGCAGAGGTCTACGCCAACCAGCAGGCACAGTGGTTCTTTTCTCTAACACCTCTGTGAGGTCTGCTATCTTTTAGTGAATGTTTACCAGTGAACTCAGAGTGTTATTGGGGGTAGGACAAGGACTGTAAAATATCACTGACAGCTTTTAATGGGTCACTGTGATAGTTCTGATTCGGCCCAAAGGTACGCTTATCATTAAAACCACTTAGGTACAGGGCCGTTCAGAGGCCGCCGCCATGCTCCCCTCCTTGCAGGAATCGCTGGATGGAGGTGAGGGGGGAGCGAGAGAGCAGCGAGGAGGGCGGCCCCACCGAGGAGCGGAGACTTAAGCCACTGCCCAGCAGCCACTACTGTGTCTGCAGCTACCGTGGAAGCAGATTGGCACAGCAGCGAGCGTTCAGTGATGGTGGAAGCCCAAGTGGCACAGATGCAGAAACTCCCTCCGGTGATGATTTCAGCCTCTCCTTGGCGGATGCAAATCTACCCTCTGAAGTGGAGGCAGAGCCGCGCAGTTTCATCGCTAAGCGTCTTTCTAAGGGGGCAGTCTTTGAAGGGCTGGGTAGTGTTGCGTGAGTGGAGCTGAGAACTCCAGGTTACGGAGTCAGTTGTTACTACCGCCTTTTCCACAAGAAAGACTGCTTCACTAAACAGCAACGACGGACTCCGAACATAACTCTTGAGTATCTGGTCTGCTTTTTAGGAGGGTCTGAAAAAGGACTTGAGCTTTTCAGGCTTGAATTGGACAAGTCTATTCAAGGGCTGAAAAATAGCAGGAACTGTGAGGAAAGGGGTGGGGAGAGCCGCATACAGTCCTACCCGAGCAGCTGTTTTGAGGATGCGGTATGCCCAATCCAAAGGGTGGCTCATCTCTTTCAGAAGAAGCTTACCTTTCTGCTACATGCTGCTCTGAGTTATACTCCTGTTGAGGTTAAAGAATCAGATGAAAAAGCAAAAAGAGACATTCTCAGGCTTCTGAGTGTGGCCAGTCTCCAAGGCCTTATTCACGAAGGCACCGTGACGTCTCTGTGCATGGTCTCCACGGAGAAGCAGCGTAAGTCCGTGATCATCGACGCTAGTAGCTCCCAGCCTCAGTTCCACGGCGCAGGAAGCAACTGGTCTTGTGAGGATGGAATGCAGGCTTTTTTGAATGGTGCTGACGGAGGTAACCCTTTTCTTTTTCGGCAAGTCCTGGAGAACTTTAAACTAAAGGCCAGCCAGACAAGACGCAGATAATTTGAAGAGATTTCTCTGGCGGGCTGAAATGAATCATTATGCTTTGTTTCAGTGTTTCGTGTTCCTAAAGAACTGTGGTAGTGGAGATATCCTTCTGGAGGTCGTTATAGTGGAACACGAAGAAATGCCCAAAGCCGAAAGCGTGGTAGCTATCCTCAAAGGATTTATGAAAGAAACTCCTGCCCAAAGTTTTTGATCACATGTTTTGAGATGATTGTATTGTGAAGTTATGCAAGCCTTGGTGTTTGAAATTGCTGTTGTTATAACTGTCATAGGATTGCTATTTCAGATTATTTGAAACACATTCGAGATTTTTTTCATTTTGTACTTTTAGGATTAAGCCTGATTAGACATTTAAAAAAAAAACAAACAACTAGTTAGGTAGTTTCCATGGCTAAATTCTGTTTCATGACACCAGTAGGTCCCGTTTTTCACCAAGCCTTTTTGTGCTTTGCAAGCAGTTTGCCTGGGCTAGACAAATTCTGTGTAAGAAACCGCCTTGTGTGCCAGACAGGAAAGTACCGTGATAGTTGTGAAAATATTTGAAGGGTTACGAAATAAAGTTGGCATCCTAACCCGGGGTCCTTGGCTTCGGTGACCCTCTCGTCCATGAAAGCATGACTGAGGAGCCTTCAACCTGTTGTGTTTTCCGCAGGCATTAGACGGCTTCATCATCGCTGTGACGACGGACGGCAGCATCCTCTACGTTTCTGACAGCATCACGCCTCTCCTTGGGCATTTACCGGTGAGTTTCTGTTCTGATGGCCTTTGCCAGTACGTGTGATCCTCTTTCCTGGAGAGCCATTCAGACCTCAGAGCCGGGGCGCTGCAGGTGTGCGGGAGTCTGTGTGTGAGGAGGGTCAAGGAGTGCCCTCCACCAGGCCGAGGCCAAGCCTCGGAGGCTTCCTGAGGGAGGCGGGTGAAGGCCTGTGTCATCCTGGAACAAGCAAGACCTGGAACGGGGGCTGTGGTGCAGGTCCTCACCCTCCGGTGCCCCAGAAACCGCCCAGGAGCCGTGAGCCTACAGCACAGTTAGCAGAGCTCAGAGCCTTTACGGAGGCTGACAGACAGCTGCAAAGAAAGACAAGGTCCCCCTGAGAGCTGGTGGAGGGATGTGCACCAGACGGCTGGGGACAGAAGGGGTTTGGGGGTCGCTGGAGATGTAACTGAGATGCAGTAGGTTGTGACACATGCTGGTGGTGAGGGTTCAGTGCCGGGGATGATGGTGGGAGGGGGGAGTGAGATACTCTGGGAAGATGTTGTTGGACCAGGAAGGACTTGAGAAGCAAGGAGGGTCTGGGCAGGAGGGCAGGCTCTGCCGTCCTGTCCCGGGGAGCCAGGTGGGGTGCGGAGAAGGGCGAGTGCCGTGTGGTCCCGGGCCCTTGCCCCCATCTCCCTCCCTCCCCCCAACTCCCTCCCTCCCCCCAACTCCTTCCCTCCCCCCAACTCCCTCCCCCCTCCCCTCCCTCCCCTCTCTCCCTCCTCCTCTCTCCCTGCCCTCCCTCCCCCTCCCTCCCCCATCCCTCCCCATCCCTCCCTCCTCCCCTCCCTCCCCCTCCCTCCCCCATCCCTCCCCCTCCCTCCCCCATCCCTCCCCCTCCCTCCCCCATCCCTCCCCCTCCCTCCCTCCTCCCCTCCCTCCCCCTCTCTCCCTCCTCCTCTCTCCCTCCCCCATCCCTCCCCCATCCCTCCCTCCTCCCCTCCCTCCCCTCCCTCCCCCTCCCTCCCCCATCCCTCCCCATCCCTCCCTCCTCCCCTCCCTCCCCCCTCCCTCCCCCCTCCCTCCCCTCCCCTCCCTCCCCCTCTCCCTCCCCCTCTCTCCCTCCCCCTCTCTCCCTCCCCCTCTCTCCCTCCCCCTCTCTCCCTCCCCCTCTCTCCCTCCCCCTCTCTCCCTCCCCCTCTCTCCCTCCCCCTCCCTCCTCCCCTCCCTCCCTCCCCTCCCCTCCCCCTTCCCCCTCTCCCTCCCCCTCCCATCTTCCATCACACTCCCTCCTCTCAGCCTGAGCCTTGCGGGCTCCCTGGTACCCCCATCAGGATGCTCTGACTCACAGAACAGCACCCGGCTGGTGGAGGGTCCACCTCGGAGGGCCCCTCAGAGGCATTTGGTCAGCCTTCCATTTCCCACCACACCATCGTTTATTCCCACACAGACCCATCTGGAAGGAAGCTTGTACCCACCTGTGGGACTGATTGGGCTAAAACGTCCTCTCTTCTCTCTCCTCCCCAAAAGCCCCGCCAAACTGCTGAGCCCCCACCCCTGACTCCCGCACGTGGGTGGACGCGCGGCCAGGACACAGATGAGGAGGGTGGCAGCTGCCTGGCCAGGTGATGCTGGAGGACCATGGTGGCCTCTCCCGAGCCGCACCTGCCCGGGAGCACTGTGGCCTTGCTGTGTGGGCAGCTCACCCCCCGCTCCGCAGGCGGTGGTGACCCCAGCTTCCC
The DNA here is from genome assembly GCF_963924675.1 of Phocoena phocoena. Taxonomy (NCBI): domain Eukaryota; kingdom Metazoa; phylum Chordata; class Mammalia; order Artiodactyla; family Phocoenidae; genus Phocoena; species Phocoena phocoena. Next base: position 5,971,956 of record NC_089232.1, on the reverse strand, counting down.
TAATGGCCCAGGATTCCACATCGTCCTGGATCATTCTTTTCCTCAGAAGCCGCTCCCCACTCCGGTTGCTGCTGCAGACAACGCTGTGTGTAGATCAAAACCACCGTCCATGTTTTTCCTTTGTGGGTCACTGTGTGTTGTAGCCCAGAAAAGCATTTTTTGCGTTGCAAGGCAGATACCTTTGCATTACTTTGAATCCATCTGCCCTTTGTGGTTCAGCCCATTTCCAGGGTGCACGAGGCTGGTGGTTCTCTGCTCTGAGAGCCGTCAGAAGAGGCTGGTTCTCACTCAGCCCTAAGGAGTCGGGAAAACAGTTTCATCTTGATTTTCATCTCATGCTGGAGTAGTGATGAGACCCCATCAAATCAGCACAGCTTCTTTGGGCTGATCTGAGGAGGTGGGGCGCTTCTTTGGAGGGGGTTGGGTTTTGAACCGAGTGGACGGGATCGGGCAGTGGGAGGCGCTGATGAAAAGCAAACAGGTGTCAACCCCGGAACGGCCTGGAGTGTGGCTGGAGCTGTTTGGGGAAAGAGGATTTGCAGTGTTCTGATTTCTCCTCTTGGAATTACCTGATGACCCAGTTGCCATACGTGGCAGAGCGAACTTAGAAAGTTGGGGACTCTGATTCGAAATTCTCGAGCAACTCAGAATCACCTTTTACGAATTATTTTCTTACTCTGGAAGGGCCAGAGAAATGGCCCTTCCAGAGTAAGAAAATGACCCCAACTCTCATTTGTCAATGCCCGACCCATTTGAATGCTTATTAAGTGCCTGTCTGTGGACCCAGACACACACCGAGTCAGCCCTCACACTCCCCAGCGGAGGTGAGGCCAGGATGGACGATCTCCACATTTACTTGTAGCTTTTACCCAAACCGTCATCTTCTTCCCTTTTTACTTAGGATTCGCTGTATCCCTGCTAGTGGGTGGACAAGAAACTTCCCTGGTGCCCATTACACAGCTGCCCTGTCACCTCCACTTGACAGAGGATGAGACCAAGGTGGCCCAGCCAGCAAGGAGCAGAGCAGGGCTGAGGCCCGGCCCACTGAGCACAGAGCCCAAACTCGCCACCACTCTACCTAGTACTTTTCTGATGCTGAGGAGTTGGGTTGCCACTTAGGAATTCTGCTTTCAGTTTAGTTCACTTCAATTCAAACTTGCTTATTTCTCAGTACAAGCCCAGGACCTGTCCACAGACAATGCAGTGATTCAAATGGCCCATATGAGGTTCTTTTTTTTTTTTTTTTTTTTAAATTTCTATTGGAGTATAGTTTTTTTTTTTTTTTTTTTTTGCAGTACACGGGCCTCTCACTGTTGTGGCCTCTCCTGTTGCGGAGCACAGGCTCTGGACGCACAGTCAGTGGCCATGGCTTACGGGCCCAGCCGCTCCGCGGCACGCGGGATCCTCCCAGACCGGGGCACGAACCCATGGCCTCTGCATTAGCAGGCGGACTCTCAACCACTGCGCCACCAGGGAAGCCCCTGGAGTATAGTTATTTACGATGTTGTGTTAGTTGCAGGTATACAGCAAAGTGAATCAGTTATACGTATACATATATCCACTCTTTTTTAGATTCTGTCCCCATGCAGATCATCGGGGAGTATTGAGTAGAGATCCCTGTGCTATACAGCAGGTTCTTATTAGTTATCTATTTTATGTATAGTAGTGTGTGTATGTCAATCCCAGTCTCCCAATTTATCCCTCTCCCACCCTTTCCCCCTTGGTAACCATAAGTTTGTCTTCTACATCAGTGACTCTATTTCTGTTTTGTAGATAAGTCCATTTGTACCATTTTTTTAGACTCCACATGTAAGTGATATCATATGATGTTTGTCTTTCCCCGTCAGGCTTCACTCAGTATGACGGTCTCTGGGTCCATCCATGTCGCTGCAAATGGCATTATTTCATTCTTCTTTATGGTTGAGTAGTGTTGCATTGTATATATACCACATCTTCTTTAACCATTCCTCTGTTGATGGACATTTAAATTGTTTCCAGGTGTTGGCTATTGTAGCTAGTGGGGCAGTGAACATTGGGATGCATGTATCTTTTCAAATTATAGTTTTTTCCGGATGTATACCCAGGAGTAGGATTGCTGGGTCATGTGGTAGCTCTATTTTTAGATTTTTAAAGGAGCCTCCATACCGTTTTCCATAGTGGCTGCACCAATTTACATTCCCACCAACAATATAGGAGGGTTCCCTTTTCTCCACACCCTCTCCAGCATTTAGTGTTTGTAGATTTGTTTGATGCTGGCCATTCTGACTGGTGTGAGGTGATACCTCATTGTAGTTTTGATTTGCATTTCTCTAATGATTAGTGATGTTGAGTATCTTTTCATGTGTCTCTTGGCCATCTCTGTCTTCTTTGGAGAAATGTCTGTTTAGATCTTCCGCCCATTTTTTGATTGGGTTGTTTGTTTTTTTGATATTGAGTTGCATGAGCTGTTTGTATATTTTGGAGATTAATCCCTTGTCAGTCGCTTCATTTGCAAATCCGTATGAGATTCTTTAAACCTTAAGGGTTTGCAATTTTGTTGAGAGATTTCACCTGTTAAGCCATTAAAGACTAATAAAAAGGTAGCCAATATTTATTGAGCATTTACTATGTCCCAGGCACTATTAAGAGTCCCTTCTATGCATTAATATGGCGAAAGCACTTAGAAGGTCCATTTTCCTTATACTGATTGGTCCTTATGATGACTCTAAGAAATAGGTACTTACTCCTGTTCACAGAAGAGCAGACCGAGGCACAGAGCAGCTGAGGTCCCACAACCAGCACGTGGTGCGGCTGGGATTTGAACTCGGACACTTTGACCCCAGAACTTGGTGCTCACCCACCACTCAGGCATCTACATGTGACAGGGAAGCTGAATGCTCTCTGGTGGGGTGAGGACCTGGAAGGCAATGTCCTGTCTCGTGGAAGAGGCAGCCATCAATCGAGGCATGGCCGGCAGAGACAACCCGCTGGAGGCCAAGGGCCTCACAGCAGCAGGGACGCCCCCCTGTTGGCATCACGGGCTGGCATACCCTGCGTTGGGTCCCACCGCGCCCTGTGTGGCCAGGCTTTGGGGGACCATTGGCGATTTGGGGGGGCGGGGGGGGAAGAGCAGCAAGAATTCCTTTCTTCTTCTAAGTCTGTCAAAAGTCTCAGTATCTCTCTGTGTATCCTTCCTACCACTAGAAACTCAGACACTCCAAAATTCACACGGTAGATTTTTGTACAGCAGCGTCCTGTTGAAAGATCCTTGAGCTTGCTTTTCCAGTTTGACAGAGAAAAGCTAGAAGAAAATAGCTCAAAGCAGAAAGTGATTTTAAGGGAACGTCACAACTTACCCGTGGTGGTGACGCCAGCACACTTCGGCATCTAGAATTAACACAGGCGGTCAAGGCAGAGACCTGCCCGGTAGGTGAGCGTGCTGATGGAGGAGACCCAAGGGGCGAGCGTCACACGCCTTGGACATAATTGGGGAAGAGTACGGCCGAGGCAGAGCCAGATGACACCCACAGCGGGCACGGTCTGTGTTTCCTGTTTGGACGTTGATTTTTTAGAAAATTTAACTTCCCGGATTGCTCTTCCGACCTGTCAATGAACGCGATGTTGGCCTAAGGAGCTGGATCACACATCGCTCGTCAGGCACAAGCCCTGTCCCCAGCCCCGCGCAGATACCCACATGCCCGAATGCTCACTGAATGAGGGACTGGGTTTGCAAGTGGGGCTCCTGCATGGAGAGCAGTTGCAAACAGCTTGGCACAAGTGGGCAGTGCCTCAGGAGTGAGAAATACAGGCGTGGATAACACAACTTCCCCCCACCCCGCCCCCGAAAAAAATCTAAGGCACCGAGTGACTTATAAAGTTGGAGAAATCTACTCACCAAAAAAATACCTCTGTGTAACGCTGTTTCTCCAAGTAAAACCTCTGGCTGGAAGTACAAGGTCAGAGGGGACAGTGGGCCAGGTTCCTGGGTCAAGGGTCACAGCAGGGAGAAGAGGTCACAGAGGAGGAAGACAGAGCGCCTGGCTTATGACACCATGAAATGCAGCAGCAAGTCCCTGGCCACGCAGGGCTTTCCAGGAAGCATACCTCTGCCCTCCGTCACCCACCTGTCCTCACCTGCTGGGAGAACCCACCTGGTCCAGGTCAGCTTGTCGGAGGTGGCTTCATGTCAGGGCGGACCTGGGCGGATGCTCTGTCTAAGAGGGGCCCCAGTAGGGAGGTGTGGCTGCAGCTCAGGGTTGATCACAGGTTAAAAGGGTCCAGGTTGCCAGTTAGATTTGTTTGATTTTTATGTGCCTTTTGATCTTTCTGTATCATACCTGCAGAGTTATGTATAAAACGTAGGTTCCATTTTAAAACTAATGATAAGGTGAGCGCAAGCATACATGTAGCTGTCACCAAGGGTATGAAACAGAGCATGACCAGGCCCGCAGAAGCTCCTGTCTGCTCCTTTCCCGTCACACCACCCCCTTCCGCATAGAGATGACCACTTCCACATCATCGTGTCCTTGCTTCTCTCTGCAATTCTGCCAACTTTTAATTCATCATTAATCACTGTAATTTAGTGTGACCTTTGGCTTAACTTTATGTAAACAGGGTCACAGGAAGTGTACTCTGGTACACTCTCCTTCACTCAGCTTTGCTAAGGGATTCGTGGTCTCACACCGTCCGGCGTAGCTGTCGTTGGTTTGTCCTCATTGCTGTAGGCACATGCTACGATCCCTGCCCCCAGGCCAGTGTGGAACTCTGAGAGGGTGTGTCTGTGGATGTCTGTACGTATTTCCTGATGAACATTTGCAAGCATCCTCCAGAGAGCTGACTGTGTGTAAGATCGCTGGGTTGTGGGGTAGGAACCCGTCACCCTTACTAGGTGATACCGAGTTGTTTCCGTGGTGATGGCACCACTCCACCATCCAGCAGTGGGGTGGAGAGTTCCAGCTCCTCCATTTCACCAGAACTTGGTATTGTCAGAACTGTCAGTTTTTGTCAACCTAGCGTGCGAAGGCATCTCACGGAGTCTCGATTTGCTTTTCTCCCAGTTGATGGTGTGACTGAGTGTCTTTGCATAGTTTATCGGCCGTTTGGAGTTCCTTTTTCTGTGAAATGCTCTTTCAGGTATTTTGCCGTTTTCCTACTGGATTGTCTGGGTCTTTTGTGTAATGATTTGTAAGCGTTCTTTCCACGCTAGTCCTCTGTCGGGCATGGTTTTAATCGCGTCCTCGTCACTCTGCCCTAGGGTGACAGGGATGGCCAAATACACAACAGCCGATACTGGACAGGTGAGACGGTGTATTAACTGACGGTGTGTTAATCACGTGTACTTACGGCCCCAGGGAGGAGCGTACCGCGTGCCATGCAGGGACGCACGGGGGCTGCACTTGGGAACAGAGTGAACAAGCAGGGGTGGTGTGGTAGTAGCAAGAGGTTGGGGTGCCCCCTGGTTCCCACAGAGGATGTGATTGGCTGGCAGGGCACTGAAACCCACTTGCAGGATGAACAGTAACTGCGCCTGGTCCTCTCCACCCCCAGCAGTAAGGAGGCTTGTTTAGCCAGGGGACCTTATCAGTGGCAAGAAGGAACTTGCCGTCAGAGTGGGGAGGAGAACTTTGGTTGGTCCAGTCAAGGCCCTCTCGATTTTGCCAGACGACAAGGCAGCATATCACACTGACCCTTCCTTCCGGGCTTATACCACAGATCTGTGTGCCGCAAATATCTGATCTCGCTTTGTGGTTTGCCTTTCCCTCTCTTCAGGCTCTTTTGATGAACAGAGAGAGTCTTTAGAGTTGGTCCTTCTTCTACCTGAATTTATTCTTCACTCCTCCCGGGTCGGAGCTATTCTCCGTACTGTCTTCGGAAAGCATCCCTCTCTGGCCGTCAGTTTGATTCTGAATCTAACCTGAATCAAAGCAGATGACGTATGCCTCCCATGCCCCGGTCGTTCGGGAGCCCGGGGCCCTCTCTGCTTGCCGAGCCCAGTCCTGCCTCTTCTCTACATGAGGCTTCTCACCGATCCCCCTTCTAATCGTGGCCGACACAGATCTCCAGTCAGAATTGCCGGGGCCCCTTGGGGACATCCGGAACTGGATGTCCACACGGCGCGCTTCCAGCTCAGCCGGCCAGTCTGTGGACTCCGGTGCAGGCGCATTTAACTTTGCTGGTACGACTGCACCGGTGCTGTGGGTTCAAAAGACAGAGAGAGGAATATGCTTCCTGTCTGTTCACATCCGCCCCGGGCTGTCCCAGGGCCTCCAGAGAAAAGGTAGGAGAAGTGCTGTTGGGGATTTAGAGCAGGCATCTAGTGCAAAACTCAGAAAAGGGCCGGATTCTTGACAAAGTAGCCAAGGGCATAGCAATAAGTTTGGATGGAGAACCTCCCGCCTCCAACAGGTCAGTGATGTTCCTGATAAGGTGATTCAGCTGTGAGGATGGTGCCTTCCCTCCCTTGTCTCTGTAATTGCCATGATTTTAATAAACAGAGCTCAGTGCATTCAAGGGACAGTTCAGTTGCAGGTATAATTTACTCTCCTGTAAGCGCTAGGCTTTAAATTCTCAAAATATCATTGTTCGTGTTGGTTTCCAGCACATGGAAATGGCCTGATGGGAGTATAATAGCAAAGGCATAGCAAGTGCTCGTTCTTTGCCAGGTGTGTTCTCAGCCCTCCTCGTGTGTCAACTCATAATCCTCATGACCCCCGCCTCCCTCCAGTGTTCGTCTTTATTCTGTGCAGAACTTGTCACCTGAGATGCCCTGTCACCTGCCAACCGTGTCCCACAGGAGCAGCGAGGCCAGGCGGCCCCCCACCCTGCGCTCTGCCACCCCCTCCATCAGGGAAGTGGGCTTCTGACTGGCCCTCCGAGAAAAGACCATGTGGTGACGGAGTTAGCATTTTCAAGTATCTGAAATGTCTTTAAGAAGAGAGAGTACTGTCATGTGTGAGCATTAGTCATGTTCTAAAAAACTAAAGGGATTGGGCTTAAAATAAAGTCAAGAACATCAGAAGGAACTTGGAGAAAAAGCCAGAATGAGAAAATGGTAGCACAGCTAGTGGCGGGGGGGTTGTGGAGTATTTGTCCACAGAGATCCAAACAGGTGCGTCCAAGCAGGGAGCCTGGGGACCCCCAGAGCCCCTCCTTCCACTCCTGCCCTGCCCTTCCTCAGCCACCAAGCACATGCTTACAGTCCTGGAACCGTGGCTGCAGGAGGGGAGGGACCTGCCCCCTTTGCCGTGCTTCCCTCCGGTGCCGGAAGCCGCGGCTGGCACACGGCACCCTGAGTCGGTGTCAGTCGGATGGTGGTGTTGGCTGAGTCGTCTGGACACGGCCCCTTCCTCTGTGTCTCCCCTTCCCCGGACCTGTTCAGACTTCGACCACCTCTAGCCTGGCTCCTGTGCCCCCTTCCTCCCCAGGCCACTAGAGGGTCCGAAATACAAGCACAGTCCTGCCCACCTTCCTCCACGCACCCTAGCGGGTCCCCTGGCACACAAGCTCAGCCTTGACTCCTCTGTGGGCTGCTAGCCCCGAGCCCTACTGCCCTTCCCCACTCCTCCCCCACCCACGGTGCTGTCAGGGCTCCCACCCTCACCCCCATCCCCACTTCTGTGTGGGCTGTGCCCCTGCCTGGAGCACCCAGGCTGCCTGGTGGACACCGCCTTGTCCCCAGACACGCCCCCCCCGCCCGCCACAAGGATCCCTCCCCATGGGAACCGTCCCTGGGAGGCCCCCGCACCCCGTCATTTTGGGTTCTGCACCCCATGCTCAGAGTTCTCCAGGCGCCTGGTTTTCGCTTCCATCATAGCACTTGCCATGTTGTTCTTTCAGCTCTTCAACATGTTTTTCTTGAAGGCCAAGCACCATCTGATGTCAGGGGTACAGGGGAGAGGCAGGCAGGGGACACACGTTATCATGGGAAAGAACAAGAAAGCCTGGAGTTGTTTCCTACATGGTTAATGAACCCCTATCACGCCTGGCATCTGCCGTGTGCCCTTGTATCGGCCGCTGACTCAAAGCAGCCCGTGTCACCCTCACAGCCTCGTCATCTTCCCGTCAAGCAGAGTACAGCTTGGAGGGCAGAGCTGGCTCTCACACTCCACCTCCAGGGCTCTCACCTGCCTCGCCAGCCGTCCCAGGGCTTACTACGTGGTCACAGATGTGCCCTTCCCCAGTGGGTACAGATGACACGGGCGCAGCGGCCAGAGGAGCAGGGGCAGTGGTCCTGTTCTGGGTGAGGGGCTGTCAGGGCTGCTTTCTCAGAGGAGGGGACTTCAAGGCCAGGACCTGAAGGCAGCGCGGGAGTTCCTGAGCACAAGCAGAGGGTGCGGGATGCTCCAGCCTGAGGGTGCAGCCTGAGGGGCGGCCCAGAGGAAGAGGAAAGCCGGCAGCCCGGAGGAAAGGCAGTTTGGAGGGCTGGAGACGGGCTGGGAGCGGAGGCTGTGCTCTGCTGAGCCCAACTAGTGAACTGGGGAGCTAAGGCTTCATCCCAGGAGCAGCTGGAAGCCCACGAAAGTTTGTTTTTTTAAAATATTTATTTTATATTGGAGTAGAATTCATTTACAATGTTGTGTTCGTTGGCAAGGTGCTGACTTGGTCTGATACGGGGCCGCTGGCAGAGAGCAAATTGGACAGAGACGAAAGGTGATGTGGGAAGGCCAGTTTGGCCAGATCACTGCCCAGAGGACATGATGGCCTGGACTAGGGTAGAGGCCAGAGGAAAAGGAGTGAATGGATCTGAGGGAGTTCGAGGGAGGAAAATCTCACAGCACTGAGACCCTGTTTGGATGTGAAGACGACAGGGAGAGGTCAAGGATGCCAGCTGGGTGTCGGGTATGGGCAGGTGACTGCTTGACAACACCACACGTGGGGACAGAACACAGCGGGGGGAGGAGATGATGAGGACATTGGGGATGTATGTGGATCTGGGGTCCCCAAGTACATCTGGGAGGCAGATGGGATGTGAAGCCAGGACACCCAAGAGCGAGTTGCCTTGGCGTGCAGATGAAAGGGTGTGCACAGACGGTGTTTGAAGCTGTCGGAGGGGGTGAGTTTATTGAGGGATGGAGAAGTGCCTGTCTCCTCTCTCCCCACCGTGATCTCCAACCCGCACCGTCCAGTATGGGAGCCACCGGCCACACGTGGTGATTTAAATTTCAATTAAAATAATTAAAATTAAATACAATTAAAAATTCTGTTTTCAGGGACTTCCCTGGCAGTCCAGTGGTTAGGACTCGGTGCTTCCGCTGTCGGGGCCCAGGTTCAATCCCTGATGGGGGAACTAAGAATCCTACAAACTGTGCGTGCGGCAAAAAAAAAAAAAAAACCAACAAAATTCAGTCACACGAGCCGTGTTTCAGGCGCTCTGAAGCCATGTGGCTGGTGGCTTCCCTAACAGCCCGTGCAGGTTACAGACCATTTCCATCATCACAGACCGCTCTGTTGGATAACACTGAGTCTAGACTCCATTGCGTTTCCTGGCCTAGAGGTCAGAAAAGGAACCCATGGGCTCTTCAGGGGCCTTCATGTGCGTGGTTGGCCTCGAGCGGGGGCTGCCCGCCAGCCACGCCGCCCCAGCCAGGACACGGGGGTGTTGTCGGCACACGGGGCTCCAATGCGTGTTTGTCTGGCTTGAGTCTTAGTTCCTTCTCAGGCCCATAGGTAAGAGCACGTTTGCATTGGAACAGGTAAACCCTTTTAGATTACAATTCAAAATTACAGAGTCTTCACAGAAAATCAGATCTGGAACTTCTCATTTCAGAAACCGGTTCTGAATTGTCACGAAGTTTCAGCTTTTGCTTTTCATTTTTCGTCTTTGTGGAATGTGTGCCTTGGTTCTCTTTCTTTTCTTTTCCAGTCGGATGTCACGGATCAGAATTTGTTACGTTTCCTTCCAGAGCAAGAACACTCAGAAGTCTACAAAATGCTTTCTTCCCACATGCTTGTGACGGACTCCCCCTCCCCAGAACACTTAAAATGTAAGTTTAACTTCACTGGTTTTACGAGATAGAAAGATGAGAATGTCACTTCTGAAAGGAGGTTAGAATGAATTAAGAAGGGAGGACTAATTTTAAAAATAATTTTCCTTGTGACTCAGAACATTTCCAAGATCCTTAGAGGTATATTTTAAGTTCAAAGCTAAAACCGGAGTTTGGAATATGGAAGACGTTGAACTTTTATGCGGAAAATTTTAAAGCACAGAGCTTAAGAATAATAACTTGTTTTGCATGTAATACAAGAGATCCCTTTTTTTTCCCCACATGAGAGCCTTTTAGTAATAAAGTGTACAAAAATAAGTGAATAATCTTCTTATTTTGGAGGACACTGTGAGGTTAGATTTGTATTTGTGATACTAAGTAACCAACTAAAAACTGAATAATTAGGTCAAAACTCCAAATTCTCTTCTGAGGCTGTCATCTGGTTATTTATATACATTTGCAGGTTTTATGGAATTTTAAAGTTTTTGTCAAAATTGGCGACCTGGATAGAAAGCTGGTCTGGTCACCTAATGAAACGTGTATTTTGACGGCAGTAGCAAAGGTGCCTTGTACTTACTCAAGCCTTACTCCATTTTCCGTGAATAATGTGTCCCATGGTACATCTGATTTTCCTTCAGAGCAAAGTGGAAAGATTAAATTAAGGAGAGCAGCTCTGAGCAGCTTTATTTTAATATACAGTATGAAAACAACCAGAACTAATTAAGGCCGACAGAACCAACCACAGACATCTGTGAGCAAATTAAGACTAATCGGGTCCGAGTATGGAATGCAAAACATCTGTAAACTACAGAGGGGAAAAACCTGTGTTGCAAAGGTTATAAAACCACGTCTGAAAGTCAGTCATAATGAGAGAAATAGCCCGGCCATGTGTTGACCAAACCCTGTGGGTTTCACAAGATGCGACTTGTTTAGTCTAGAATCACTGTAGAGCTCTCATTCCCTCTTTCTCCTTTTTTCCTTTAATGGCCCAGCTGACAACGACTTAGAGTTTTATTGCCATCTTCTCAGAGGCAGCTTGAACCCAAAGGAATTTCCAACTTATGAATACATAAAATTTGTAGGAAATTTTCGCTCTTACAACAACGGTAAGCGTTCATTGTCGTATGATTGGGGCAGTGGCTTTTCTCATGCAAACGTGCAGGTAGGGGCGGGAGGGAGGGGCGCATATGTGCTTTCCATATTTGCATTTGGATTTCTGTGTTCCCAAGATGTGTTTTCTGTGCTCCTAAATGGTACCTCCCATTCGGGAAGAACACGCATCCCCACCTGTTTATGCCAGCACGTGACGTCCCCCTGAGACGTACCTTATTCATTTATTTATTTTCAGGCTAATGGAATAGTTCTATGCTGTGAGAAGCAACTTAACGGTTGATAAAGAACGGGCTCAGCCTACACACAGCCAAACAGGGCTTCATTGTGACATGAAGATCCCTAACCTTGGCTTCTGCATTTTTTTTTTTTTTTTTTTTTTTTTTGCGGTACGCGGGCCTCTCACCGTTGTGGCCCCTCCCGTTGCGGAGCACAGGCTCCGGACGCGCAGGCTCAGCGGCCATGGCTCACGGGCCCAGCCGCTCCGCGGCATGTGGGATCTTCCCGGACCGGGGCACGAACCCGTGTCCCCTGCATTGGCCTGCAGACTCTCAACCACTGAGCCACCAGGGAAGCCCATCCGTTTTACTTTTGACCCAGGCAAAATGGGGATGCAGGCCTGACGCCAGAGATTCAGAAACACAGGTCCCAACACGCAGCCCCACTGGGGAGCCCAGCACAGAGTGGCCAGTCCTCAAAACCCACAAAACACCTAACTTTGAAAGCTCTAACATTTCATAAAATAGCAAAGATGGGGCAGGGGGAATAGAAGGAAGTGTTGACAGGGAATGGTAGAAAGAGAGAAGAGGGGAGGAGAAAAAATGGCAAAGGGAAACAAATACAGAAAGGTGAGCCACGGGAAGGAGGGGGTGCGCCGGTGGGAGACACAAGGGAGTGGATGCTGGCAGCTGACCTGTGGTGCTTCGCTTGCTGTTGTTTAACTCTGGACCCACGGTCCAGTCTATTACCCCCGTCGGATGAGTCCCAGAGTTTCCACTAGAAGCAGCCAAAGTAACGGCACTGGGTCCTAATGACGGTCCCTGTTGTATGTTATTTGCGTACATATACATGCTTTGCTTAAGAGGCTCCAACTATAGGCTAAACAGCACGATCCTCCAGGCCCCGTGTTCAGGGCTGATGCCTGGATGATGGGCTCCTTGGCCAACTCGGGGCCCTTTGCGGAAGCTCCCCACCTAGGGCTCGGGGTGCCCGAGTGGTTGGGAGTGGTGGCAGGGCAGCCTTCCCAAGGGGGCCCCTAAATCTGGGCGAAGCGGGATGAAGCCGAGACCTGCCCTTGTCTAATCAGACTCATCTGAGAGGCTTTCCTGAACCTCATGAGACACGTGTGTAATGAACCACACGACGAAGTAAAGAAACTGACCTAAGGGGTACCTCGTGGAGAACTCAACGTGGTGCCAGCCCGGTGCTGTGGTTCCCTGGGTGAGGCAGCCTGTTACAATGCAGACTCTCAGATGTCCCTGGAAGATTCTAGTTCAGCACACCTGAGGGCGCGGCTGGGACTGAGCAGTTGGAAAACAACCTAGGGGTTCTGATGCAAAGGGTCATGGACTTTGAGAAACACTGCCCCATTGTAACGCTGCATGGCACTCCATAGGAATTTTAATGGCACTCCTCTTGCTTGTGGTGCCAGGCACCTCTATCCTTGAATTAATATAAGCAGTGGTTTGGAATTTGCTTAAAATGTGTACCGTGGCCATAATGCCAGCTGCTGGGGTAGCAGCCCATCCCAGTTGGCCGCATGCAAGGAAGGGTCCCCAGAGTGCCGAGTCTGTGGGAATTATGGGATGCTGCTCCCACGTGTCTCCGTGACAACAGCACACGCACTTAATGATGGGTACCGGGTTGTGATTGGCTGGTGAGCAGCGTTATCCTGTGAATGTACATTTCCACGACTCTCATTAAGATGCTACTGGGCGTCGCTTTGAAGCTTCCTGTCTTTTATCACATTTTAGAGGATTTCAAGGAAATAGGCAGGCTTCATTGTGAATACCTGAGACTTTTTTTTTTTAAACCAGCAAGGCTTTATTTTCTCTTCAAGTTGAGACAATGTTTGTTTGCCTGAAAGGATGTTTGGAAGTTATGTGTGATTTTTTTTTTTTTTTTTTTTTTGGTGGGGGGAACTGTTACTGCTATAAACACACGGCATTGAAAGTGGAAGTTTTAAACCCAAGAGTTTAAAACCAGAGTGTCTTTGCAGAGCCTGCTAAACAAACCAAAGTTAGGGGAGCTTTCTTGAGACAAGAGTCTCCAAATGTAATTGTGGACAAACTGAACTATAATTCTCACTTGGATTAAAACAGCAAAAGGTGTCAGTCAGATGAGTTTCTAAGATGGAACCCTATGAAGTCACCAACGTTCAACCATTTTTGGCCGCTAAAGTAAGGTTTAACATAAGAAATCATTCAGATTTGATTCTGTAGGTTTATTTCTCAATAAACGTGGAATGATGGGATCATAAAAATAGCTCACCTTTTAGGAGTGTTTCCTCAGTGCCAGGCCCTGGGCTCAGTCCTGACACTGGTTGTCTCATTGAATCCTGGCAGCAACCTCATGAGATGGTCCTAATGGCGTCATCCCATCTTTTTTTCTTTTTCTTTAATTGAAGTATAGTTGATTTACAATGTTGTGTTAGTTTCAGGTATACAGCATAGTGATTCAGTCTTATGTATGTATGTGTATATATATGAATATATATATTTTTCAGATTCTTTTCTCTTATAGGTTGTTACAAAATATTGAGTATAGTTCTCTGTGCTGTACAGTAGGTCCTGGTTGGTTATCTATTTTACATACAGTAGTGTATAGCTGTTAATCCTGATCTAATTTATCCCTCCCCCAACCCCCTTTCTCCTTTGGTAACCATAAGTTTGTTTGCTATGTCTGTGAGTCTGTTTCTGTTTTGTAAATAAGTTCATTTGTATCTTTTTTTTTTTAGATTCCACATAGAAGTGATATCATATGATATTTGTCTTTTTCTGTCTGACTTACTTCACTCAGTATGAGTGAAGGTCCATCCATGTTGCTGCAAACGGCATTATTTCCTTCTTTTTTTATGGCTGAGTAATATTCCATTGTGTAAATATACCACATCTTTGTTACCTAGTCATCTGTCAGTGGACATTGACATTGCTTCCATGTCCTGGCTATTGTAAATAGTGCTGCTATGAACATTGGGGTGCATGTATCTTTTCAAATTATAGTTTTCTCCAGATATATGGCATCATTCCATTTTTTTTGAATTTTATTTTTTTATACAGCAGGTTCTTACTAGTTATCCATTTTATACATATTAGTGTATACATCTCAGTCCCAATCTCCCAGTTCATCCCACGCCCCCCAGCCCCTCCGCTTTCCCGACCTTGGTGTCCATACATTTGTTCTCTACATCTGTATCTCCATTTCTGCCCTGCAAACCGGTTCATCTGTACCATTTTTCTAGGTTCCACATATAAGACCTCATTCCATCTTAACAGAGGAGGAAATTGATTCATAAAGGGTTAAGTCTCAAGTGCACAGGTGGGATGTGAGAGACCCAGATTCAGAGCCGTTCTAACCCTGAACTCATACTCTTAACCTCAGGCTTTGCTGCTTCCCACAGATCGAGGTGGCGATTACACATTTAGATGCAAACACAGGCCTCTCCCCGGCGCCTGGCATTCTGTTGGTCCATGATGTCTGTACCCGTGCACATCACGTGTCCTGTGCCCATGTACCAGGCTGTTTTAAGAGTACCCTAGATTTGTTTTAAATTAAATATGGTAAGACACACAGACATGGAAAGGACTGTGATGAAGAGGTTTATGCTTACAGAGCCCTAGAAACGGTCACAGCACGCCATGCAGGGCCACACACGGGGGCACCAGGATAGGCCAAAAGCAGAGGGAGCTCAGGAAACGTGGGCAGAGGCCTCTATTATGGTTTCTGCAAAAAAGAGCAGGCGAGGCAGAGTAAGCAGGCTTGGGTTTGGCTGGTTTGAATAATTACAGCAGGCTGTCGGGTGTAAGGGCTGGTCCTGGCCCTGGGTTGGGGGGGGTGGGCGGGGATTAGGGCAGGTGGGTAGTGGCTCAGAGTACGAGAGCCTGATAGAGGAGAGGGTGCGGGGTGTGAGCTCTGGATGGGTTGGTTTTGCCTCCGAAACGTACACTGGAAGTGAGTTGTTTACTATCTCTAGGAGTTGTCTGACCCTGAGAGGAGCAGCCCCTCTAGAGTCAGCACGGCCCCAAATGTCAAAGCATCAAATCCAGAAGCACGATTATTACACAGGCCACCCCGTGCAGCTTCCCCAAGGTCCCAGGCAGGCACAGGGTAAGGAGCAATAGGTAAAGGATAGAAAATATGACCGTGAACATCAGTTTTATTTTCTTTTTTTTAAGACTATTTTTTATACAGCAGGTTCTTATTAGTTATCTGTTTTATACATATTACTGTATACATGTCAGTCCCAATCTCCCAGTTCATCCCACCACAACCCACCCCCGCCTTCCCCCCTTGGTGTCCATACGTTTGTTCTCTACATCTGTGTCTCTATTTCTGCCTTGCAAATCAGTTTTATTTTCATAAAATACCTGCTCATACTTCAAAGAACTATGCAGAAAACCCTCCTTTGGTCCATTACCATGAAAAGTCCTATCATTTCTGTAGGGCTGAGGAGTTTGACGAGTGTTGTCTGATGTCTTCTTGTTTGATTCCTGTCAAGAGGAAATAATGGGTTGGAAAGGATGGGGAGTTTTACTCACCTGTGGACTCATTGCTCCCCTTCCTGGGCCCACACGGTCTGTGCCTGGCATATAAATAAGTGCCCAATGGACTCAGGTTGACCTACACTGAGGCTCAGTCCTCAGCCCTGGATGCACAGGTGGAAGGGGGCAGATCCAGGGTTCAGGCCAAAGACTTCTGACTTGTGGGGAAATAACGCCCTTCCCTGGGAGCTGAGGATGGAGCATGCCTTGGCTGAGCCCAGAGCACACTCCAGGGAAGGGGCAGCAGCTTCCTGGAGGGCTCCCGCCACTTCTTTGTCCCTAAATCCAAAGCGAAGATGAAATCCACTTTCGTACACACTGGGTAAACTGGAGTGTGTTACTTTCTGTTGCCCTGTGGACTGTCTGCACTGGCAGGCCTCTGGAGCAGTGCTGAGTGGTCAGAGAAGTTGACCCCTGGCCTCCATTCACTCCCCACTGACCCCTTCCCACCTGGGGTCTCGGGGTGCTGGGAGGCCAGTGGCCCCCTTCCTGATGTCTTTCCCAGGCCCCTCACTCGGGAGCCCCCCAAGAACTGTCGTTGACAACCTCTCCCGGCCTAGAGCTCATCTCAGCGACCCATCTGATAGATAGATGGGAACCCAGGCTGCTAAGTGCTGGCTGCTACCCCAAACTTACATCCACGGGAACCCTTGGGCCTTAAGCTGAAAGGCCCCAAGTTAAATGTGTAGGCTGCAGGGCAGGGAAGAGAGGGTGGGACGGAGCCAGAGAGGAGACGCTTACACCATGTAGATGAAGATGCCATCAGCTTCACCTGCTCAGATCCGTCTGGCCCTATGACCCTGGGAGGCCGGGGCGGGGGAGGACAAAGCACCTTTGCCCTTGTTGATGGGCTTAAACTCTCTAATTGGATGTTTCCAGATTCACCCATCAATTGTGCCACCTTACCTCCCCCGCAACACACACTCCTGGGCACTGGGACAAACACACCAACCATTGCCTAAATACTTGAGCGAAATGGAATTTCCCTACATCTGTATCCTTACGTCTTGGTCACTCCTTAGGATTCCATCATTTGCCACAGATGTTCTAGGGGACGGGACTTCCCATCTTTAACCTAGATTTTTAATCAGTGTGAAGACGTACGTGTCAGGAAATGGGATGAGAAAGTAGTTTTCTTCGAATTGTTTCACTTCGGGACAGTTTCTATCCTGCTCTGTGAAGCTTCCTGTAGGAATCTAAGCTGGGATGTAGAATCACATGTCTCATCTTGTCCCCATAAAAAGCCCACTCTGACCCCAGCCATGTGGCCTGGAGCCCCGGGGTGGACCACTGGTCAGAGCAGCCCCTGGGCCACCTCTGCTCTGCCCACTGTTTCCAGAATAGAGTTGAAACAAAATTACTTTATTTGGGACTATGTTTGTCTGCTAACAGATTTTTTTTTTTTTTTGAGCTTTCGAATAAATACACCCCCAACCCAAGTCAGGTAGCCCCAGCCCTACAGTCTGATTGGGAAGGAACCGTCCAGATGACGTTCACAGGCATAATGAACAGTCCTAAGAAGGGGCAGCTTGAAGGGGTCCTAAGAAGCCGGTCCCCGTTCCTCAAAGAACTTGGTGTCTGGAAGCAGGCTGTCCTCTCTGTGAGCCGACCTCCGCCCCCAGACTTGGATTTAAGTGTGCATCTGACTGAAATCCAGAAAGCAGTATTTCAAAAGTGGCTGGTGTGCTTCCAAGTAGGTCACCCTCAGCAAACATGCTGCTCTGGGCTTTCCAGAAACCACACACCAGAGGATAAAAGTTTCCCTGCCCTCATTTTACCTACTCACCTCTAACCACGCAACCAGATTTGAAATGCTGGCAGAAGTGGACGCTTTCCAGCTTTCCACCCTTGATGTTCTGTGGGATTTCCGTAGGTTGCCTCACGTTACGGCTTTGGCGTTTTGGGGTTTTTTTTCCCTGAGCCGAACTAATTGAGACGTCTCAGTGAAGGGAACCAACCGCACGCCCACCAGACCTCACTGGGAGTGGACATGTGAGTTTCGCCCTGAAGGACAGCTTCGTGGAGGGAAGTCTGATCTGTGTGTCCCAGGCCCCCGAGAGTAAGAAGCAGAGTGTCCCTGCCACCCAGACGGGGATGCGCGGCGTCCTTCTCCAGCCACGGCCATTGCTGCCAGATTAGATTGCAGAGGAAATCACGATCACAGTCAAGAACAAATTGTTACCCAAGGGCATCATTCCACATGAGCACCTGTTAAAATGGAGGGGTGGGGAACGGTCAGACCTTTATCAACCCCATCTTCCTGCTTGTTTCAGCCCGGGAGCAGGGAACTTTTGTCCGGCTTGTCCGATAATTGTGATAAAAGTGTGCACAAGATATCCACTTGGAGGAGGGGACGAGGGCCTGTAGGAAGTTCACTCCCCTGAGGATCCAGTAGTCAGGCCCTGTGGACCAACCGTCTGGGGAAGACCTTATCTGTGCCCTCACAAGCTCCTGGCCCCGACGAATACTCATTTTAATTGATGAATGCCAGGGCAAAGAAGAAATTCAAGTAAGACATGTATTTTCCCAGTAGGGTGATTTTTTTTTTTTTTCTTCAGTCCAGCACGTTGCAAACCCCCAGCTCCCTCGTGTGGCTCTCAGCCTTTCTCCGACATTGTTTTTTCCGAATGCCAAACAGAACTGGCAGAAAGGAAAGAAGAAGTGTGTATTACCCCAGCAAGATGGGTGGTGGCCCAGGCTACAAGCTACACGGGATTACCTCGCTGCCACTCTCCTAAGAGCCCAGTCACCCGGCTGGCTTTTCGCAACACACTGGGGGAAGGATACTGTGAAGAGAGAGAAAGAGAGTCTGGAAAGAGTACGTAGTTAGAGATGATTTCTCATGAAGGTGCAGAAAATTACTTTTCCCTCCACATTCTAACACTCCATCCCAAACATTTTGGACATTTATCACAAATGAAATTCAGGGACTTCATTCTTCCTTTAACAAACCTCCTCATCAACTGTTTCACGTCTTCCCAGACACCTACCGGATTTGTTTTTCGTTTGTTCCAAGAAGTGCAGAGAAAGCTATTTGTCACTCTCCTTGTGGACTATTAGTGTGTTTTCCTACAGCTGTTGCGACTAATTTATCAGCAGGCCATCTCTGATCAGAATACTCCACTGTGTGGGCCTGATGGCTGAACCGATGCTGAGGAGAAAAAGTTACCTCTTTCTCCATTTATTCCTAGTTTGTGCTGTTGGCTGACCTTCCCTGTCACCATCCCTGCCTCTCCCTCCATCTTTCCTATCCCTTTGGAAGCCCGTCCTCATACCCCCTGGGGTCTCCCTGCCCCCATGGTATCCTTATCTCCTCGTCATGACTGGTTTGGGAGCTCACCTCTGTCATCAGGCAGACTTGGAAGCCAGCCCCGGATGCCAAGTGAGACACACCTCATCATTCTTATCCTCCAGAGAACCTCTGGGATCTCTTGGTTTGGGGATCCTAAGAATGCCAGCCCAAGCAAAGTTCTTTGGGGATCTCTGAAATCAGAGGCTTCAGTGATGAACGATCTGGGAGTAAAGACGGGAATCCGTAACCCCGTAGACCCTTTTAACATCCTGCATCTCTCCAAGCACGAGGCCCACGACGGGTGCTTGACTGTCTTCCATGGAGTGCTTTGCAGCTGGTTCACATCCCATCTCACCCAGGCGTCCTTCTGACCGGTGTTAATGCATCAGGGGGCAGTGAGTCAGCCTGAGCCTCTGGAACCAGAACCGTGTCTGTGGGCCACCTTCCCACTGCGCGCCAGCCACCGGCAGTACCAGGCTGGGCTGTGGAAGGGAAGCCACCTTGGGGTCTTAAGGTCTGCCTGTTGGTTGCTGGCCAGGATCAGAAGGTCTCTTCCCGAACTAGGCTTTAAGCCGTGAGATGGAAGGTCATCTCATGAGAGCATCATTCAATAAACACATGTTGGACGCCTGCTGTGGGTAAGACGCCCACGCAGAGCTGGAGACAGACGCCTCGCCCCTGTTCCCACGTGGGGAAGGCTAGTTCTTTAGCTTTGGGAAAGACAAGGTCACTTCTTCTTTTGGATACTATAAAAGCTATGTATTCACTCTACACAGAACACGTAAATCACTAAAAAGTATAGTTTGGTGAACATTTTCTCCATTCCAGAACATACTAAATCAGTCGGGAATAACGGCTCTCTGTCTGCCTCGAAATAATCTAATTATGGCACCCAGAGTCTCCTTTACATCTGACGCAAAGTAAAATACTTATTCTGGGGATTGTGTCCTCGTATGTGTTTGAGGAGGGCAGAGGTAACAATTAAGTATATCTCTAGTGTCTTGCAGTCCCTGCACGATAAATCAGTTTATTACAGATTAAAACAGACAGTTTTTCATTATTTGTATTAATGGGATGCAAACACATACTGGATCCTTTTACACGGCAAATAACCACAAAATTACTTATCTTTGATAGTATATTGGGTTTTATAATTACACAAGATACAAATGTTGTAAAATATTGTTACGAATAACACACCTCAAACAAAACAGTGAGGCCGCACTGTCGTGATTCACTAGATTGTGCTCAGATCACTTCTGAGTAACTGGGGGGTGGGGATGGGAAGTGTATCAATAGCAAGCATTCGTCACTTTTGTTGGTTGTGAGTGCGTACACGCACGCCTGTTGGGTGGCGGGGGAAGGAAAAGTCTGGAAGCAGTCAGAGATCTGATAAGGTGGGGCTGTGCTGCAATGAGCGGTTAATCCTTCTGAGAGGCTAGGGAGGCCAGTTGTAATTAGATCTATTTTTTTCTACGACTTAAATCGAAACAACTAATTAAATCCTTAATTAATGTTTTTAAACCACCTCGGGTTAAGGAGTGCCAGAGAAGTTACTCTAAGTATTCCCTATTACCAGGAGGTCCCAGGGCACAGCCTGCTCTCGTTGACTCTAGAATTTGTGAGAAGGCTTCTGCTGAGAGAGTACAAGTCATTTCAGATGCAACTGGCCAAAGGTTGAAAGTGTCCTCCTCCCCCTGGTTTTCCCCCAAGGTTTTCCCCTTGCCCTCTGTTACAACTTTCAGCTTTGATTCACATTCGCCTTTGATCAGGCCTTCATCTGCTTCAGGTTTTGTGGAGGGAGAAGCTTGTTTAGAAGGAATTTGCTCAGTTCCAGGCCCCTCTGTAAAAGATCTGGCTTATCAAGTGCAGACTCCAAGCAATCTTGAAATTTCCCGCCTGGGAGATTTCCATCTCTAAAGCCTTCGAAGTTATAAAGGGACTCTGGTAAAACCACCTTGGGAGACACCCAGGCCAATGGCAAGGTCTGCAAAACACCCACTTAATTTCCATGATCTGAGGCTCTGCCCCTTGAAGAAGTGGTCGGCGGCGGCTGGTGTTCCCAACCTTGTCCCCCTCGCTGTAAATCACTGAGGAAGGCGCTTACTGACAGCACGTGAATTTAGCAGCCGAAAGGATCAAACCAGCTCATGGTTTAGAGACAGATTAAAGAGACTTTCTCTTAAATGCCTGGGAAGTCCTCAGATGTTCACTTGGAAGGTCTTGCTATCCTGAAAGAGAATTTTATTAGGTTGTTTTCTGGCGGGAGATGTCTGATAGATTCAAGCAGAGAGGATATTTCACATCTGGGGAATTTTAAATGTCTTTTTATTATGCAGATGTTCACATCTGCAGGCCCTTCCCTTATGTGGACTTATTTTCCTTTCTCTTGATGACTTCCTTGGCTCACCCTACAAATTAATCTGTTGAGGCCAACGACTGACAGATGTAAACTCTCTCGGGCCCACGATTTTTTATTTTACCCACTTTATATTCATGTTTGGAAACCTTTGTTAGTATTTATGTGGATGCGTTCAGAGACTATGTTTGGTAAAAGGAATTTATTCATGTTAGTGGGTAGAAGACCACTATAGATAGAAGACCCATTATAGATAGAATCACTTAGAAACCTGTAAACATAGAAAACAAAGGATTCCCGGAAAGCCAAAATCCAAAGAGAGTCGCGCAGATTTCATTTTAGAACGCAGTTAGTTTTCTGACGCTTTCTGTGTCCTCAGATTGGAAAACATAACTCTGTCTTAATCTACAAGTTCAGAAATGTACAAGATATAATCAAATACAGTTGAAAAAGAAAGAGGTGGTACCGTTTATCTCGAATAATTATCCTCAACCCTGGGGGCACGTTAGTAAATCTGGGGGGCTTTGAAAAGTGCGGATACCTGGGCTTCACCCCGAGTTTCTGAATTAGCTGACCTGGGATGGGGGCAATCATCTAGAAGGTTCTGGGGAATCTGGAGAGAATTCAGTGAGTTTTCTCATATTGAACAGGGCTCTGTTTCCCGCCTAGCAAACTCCACCTAAAATAGCAGAATTTTTCTCTGGCCTGGAAGGTGAAGCAGTTTTTCACAGGCACCATGAAGACAGGTACTCGGCTCCCAGGGAAACTGCTGCTAATGCCTAGTGGTACTTCCCCCAGGTCTCTGGGGGCCTGGTCTCAGCATCATGG